>NW_017670761.1:182620-227043 GCF_001879085.1 Nicotiana attenuata | reverse complement strand
AGATGGCCTGCTCCTTTCTCCCCGTCTCATCATGCTTCCCCAGGACACAACCGAACGCTCCATCCAATACCGCAAGGTAGAGTAATAGGGGTCTACCTGGCTCGGGCGGGACCAAAATTGGCAGTGTTGACAAGTACTCCTTGATTCTGTCAAAGGCCTTTTGGCAATCATCAGTCCATCTGGTAGCGACGTCCTTTTTCAACATCTTGAAGATGGGCTCACAGATAACTGTAGATTGTGCTATGAACCGGCTGATGTAGTTAAGTCTTCCCAAGAAACTCATTACTTCTTTCTTGTTCTTTGGCGGTGGCAATTCTTGAATAGCTTTGACTTTTGATGGATCCAGCTCTATCCCTCGGCGACTCATGTCACACCTCTTCTTTCGCTACTACACCCCGTGAAGGGTATAATAAAAGGAGTTTTTTCCAATTAAAGGACAATCGAAACGAGATTCGTTTATTAAGAGATTCAGAGTCGCCACTTGGGAGATTTATGGTATCCCAAGTCACCGGTTTGAATTCCGAATCGAGGAAGGGTTTGACTCTGTTTAACAGTCGCGAACTAGAAATCCAGGTAAGGAGTTCTGTTAACTCGGGAGAAGGGGTTAGGCACTCCCGAGTTCCATGGTTCTAGCACGGTCGCTCAACTGCTATATTTGGCTAAAGTCTGATTTTAATACATGTTATCCTATTGTGCAATTTTAGAGTTATTCACCGGTTTTAATAAAAAAATTTTAAGAAAGTGAACGTCGTTTAAAATATATTTGCGGATCACGTCGCATGAAATGCACCCAGATCCTCGACACATTTTATTCAACGTTTTGGGATTTGGATTTGGGTCGCATGAAATGCACACCCGTATTTAGGAAGGTAAAATTATTAAAAACGTGCCTAAAGCGACTAACGTATTATTGTATTATTAACTTTGCGGGAGGCCATAAAAATTCGCTAAATGGCACGTCCCAAATTCTACGTATTTTAATATAGACATTTAAAGAGGGCCACGCAATTTATGAATTTTATTTGGCGTGGCGCACCTCATTTTATTTTTTAAAGGCCATCCTAAAAGGGACTATTGTTTTCTAGTATGGATTGTCTCTAAAAGAGTCCTAATTAATTAACATTATTAATTGCTGTTATTAAAAGTATACAAGGAATTTGGGCCTCAAGTTCAAGTCCACACTTGAACAAGAGGAAAAAACCTCTTAATTCAAGTATGCTACTTAACTAGAAGGCCCAAAACTCATGTTACAAATTATTTTAAAAAAAATCAGTGAATCTAAGCCCTTAGCATTTTTGGGGCTTCAAACTTAGCCCAGGAGGAACTCAGTCAGCCTCACGTTGGGCCCTGTACCGATAATTCCAGGCCCAAACTTAACAGCTGGACTTAATGATTTGCACGTGCCTGCCAGTCTCAAATCCAATCACATTTATTTGAATATTAGCAAACTCTATATTGAAACACTGATATTTGATTTGATCTTTTTTTTTATTTTTAAACTCAGCTTCCTTTATCTATTTACCTACTGTCGAATTTCTGAATGTTAACAATAGCTTAAACTTCATTTATTACCAAAGGGCAAAACTGGAAACATTTGCCCGAACTTAGCAAATTAATTTTGAATGTAAATGCCAAATACATCTACTGAAAAAACAGTTTAATTGTATAATCTGATGGAGGTTCAACTCCGATGACCTTCAAATCTTAACGGATACTGTTATTTAGTACCCTAAGTAATAAGCTGGCTATAGCTATCAAAATGAACATTAATCCAATGAAACGACTAAATGAAAATGCATCAGTCCATAGTCCATTATTTATGTTAATACAAACAAAAATAAACTAATACTAGATAAATACACATCAACTAGCATCTATTTAACTACAGATTAGGATAATCCAAACGATCACGGATCTGGAGGTAAATGCGTGAGTATTTTTCATTTCATTTCTAACTCAAAGCTACATCAAGGCAAATTCAAAGTGTGTACCTGGAATTATAATGAAATAGAAGAGAAGAAGAGAGTCAGCAGCAGTAAGCAGTGGCTAACTAACAGCAACAGGTCCAATTTCAATCCCAGAACAATGTCAAAACACCCATGAACGATTTGTAGAAGGATAGACACCAGTAAATCACTGAACATAGATCAGATGAGACCAAACAAACTCGAAATTGTCCCAAAAATCCTTCTGAACTTGAACTCACGAAATTTGAAGATGTTCAAACCATTTTTGACCTTATATAAACAGGAAAGTTGATCTAACAGCTGGAACACAAAATTATCCTAAGAAAACTTCAATGGAATAGTATTTTTGGAGGTTTGTATTGTTTTTTTTGGTTTTTTGGGAGAACTAGGATCTAAACTGGAATTCTAAATTCTCGGATTTCAAACTCTCTGTTTTTTTGAATTTGAATTTGAAGTTTCAGATCTTCAAAACTTGCAGAAACTTTCTTTTTTGGGGGGGGGGGGGGTAATTTTCAGATGTTAAAACCTTTTGGGGAATTTTCAGGTGCTCAAAACTTGTTAAAGAAGGCAAGAGGACTGTCTTTTATAGGCAGAAATGAGGGGGAAACTTCTAGATTTCACTTACCCCTTTTCTCCCCCTTTTATTTTCAGTTTTTATTCAATAGTCCTTCATTTTCTGACTTGTTTCTCAAGTTACTGCTCTAAGTTATTGATATTTCAATTGAAGTCCTATTTTAGAAGATCCTAGAAGGTTCTAGCTTCAACTACAGCATTTCTACCCAATCCTGAATACCTAAATTACCCCTGAACTTAATCTGAAATCACTAACCTAGTACTAACTAAACCTCAACTCCTTTTACCCTAGCTAAGATTATCAGCTATAACCAAACAGTCCATTTAACTGTGGTTAACTAATCAAGGCTAGAATCGGTCGTTTACAATCAAACATACCCTAAAATTGAACTAACTGGACAAATTAACTAATCATGAAATTAGATCTAACAATGAACAACTAACATCAAGTTGCAGCAAACAATCATGGGTCGACTAATTGAACCAATCACAAAAATCAAAACAGAACAGAATCAAACCAAAAGTAACGACTAAAACAAATCAGAATCAATTAATCATGAAGAAAATTTAATCAGATGAGAGAAAAATCTTACTGACTTAACAGAAACTTAAACTAATCCTAAAGCACTGAATAAAAACGAGAACTATGCCCTAATGACAAAACTAAATGAACCAAATCATGTCATAGATTATTAGCACTCAAACAAGATGACACGAACAAATAAAAGCACATGAGGATTATGACTCCAAACGGATAAAAAACTCAAATCAATTATATCATGAAGCAAAACCATCATGGGAGCGAAATTAATTCCTATAACTAAACAACAAAAACCAAAAGAAATTTAAAAACTCACTGGTGCAACTTCTAGAGTCCTGCCGTTTCTCAGATTTAAAATTCAAGCAACTCCGGCGAGATTCGAAGGCCACTGATGATAGATTCAGCACGAGGGAAGTGAGGAGGTCATATGGTATCAATTTGGTGAGGTTTGGGGAATTTAGGATTTTGGCCGGAACTTTGATTTGATATTCGAGGAGTTTGGCGGGGATTCGAGGGACGGGGTTTGGGGTTTGGAAAGAGGAGAGGAAGGCGGTTCTAAGGTGTTAATTTGAACGGGATTGGGTGAATTAGGGTTTTGGCTGGAATCTTTGATTCAAGATTTGAGGGGATCGGCTAGGATTTGGGGAAAACTAGTCATGGATTTGAAAAGGGGAGAAGGAGGTGGTTCAGGGGTGTATTTTTGGGCAAGTTTGGAGACCGGCCGCCGGCGGAGGCGATTTCCGGCCGGCGGCTTAGGGCGGAGAGTGGCGGAGACGGGAAAGGACATTATAGATACGAGGAAGATGAAGTTGTCTCTAGGGTTCCTGAAATATTTTGGACACTTTTATTTGAAATCCACGATTGAACCAGGGCCGTTGGATTAGAGTGGATGGATGGCCTGGATTTAATTTGGCATTCATTAGTTCAAAACGATGTAGTATCCCTCCTATACTACGTCGTTTTATTGGCCTTAAGGACATGGTCGTTTGGACCGGGTAGGGGGCGGATCTGGACCATTTTGAAGTGGGTTTGGGGGGCTTTAATTTGGGCTGCCATTTAGCACTGGCCCAATATCAGGCCAGCCTGATTTTGTATCTCTTTTCTTTTAATTCTTTTTGTTTATTTATTTATTGTTTCAACTTTAAAAACCAAACAAAAATTAAACATAAAAAATTAATTCAACCTACCTAGTTAAACTACAATTAAACTAATATCACTTTAAGGAAATTAATAAACCTAAAACTAAAATTAAAATCAAACAAAATAAATTAAAGTTTCTTTATGATTTTTATATTTTGTACAAGCCTAAATACTAATTAGTCTAAAAAAATATAAAATTAAATTCTAAATGCAAATGTGCTATTTTTTATTTTTATGAATTATGCAAAATGCAAACAAACATAAAATCATGCAATTAAGTTCTAAAAATCAAATAATAAAAGGAAAAATTCTAACTTTATGAATTTTATAGGAGTAATTCAAGCGAGGCAAAAATCACGTGCTCACAGCCGCCCCTCTTTGCTCGGAAACACGAAGAGTTTTCGTGCAAAGACAAGTGAGCGGATATGAGCGATTTTTGCCCGTTTGAACACTCCGTGTGAAGCATGTTTTGAAAGAGTTGACCGCACCCTGCTTCTGAGGTTGCCTACATGTCCTTGGCTAAAAAGGAATCAGGTCAGTGTAGTTCAGGAAGGTCTGGTAGCTAGGACTACCATGAAGCTGTGGTTTCACTGTTGTTGCTGCTGCTGTTACTGCTTACTGAACCCCCTTATTACACGTGTCAAAAATAAAAAGAAACTAGACTAAGCTATGATCTATGAATTACAAAAGATCCTATCTATATCTTCAAACTTGCTCTTGTGGTTCTTGTTGCCTTGTTGACTTGTATTCTTTTGGTGGGATTCTTTTGTTGCTGCCTTGAATTGCACTCTAAAGTGTTCTCCCTTTCCCCAAGTAATGCTTTGACCGCTAAAACTTAAAATGTAGTCCTCTGTTCTCCAGGCGGGCTCCTGACTGCTGAAACTTGACATGTAGTCCTTTGTTCTCCAGGCGGGCTCCTGACTGTTGAAACTTGAAATGTAGTCCTCTGTTCTCCAGGCGGGCTCCTGATTGCTGAAACTTGAAATGTGTGCCTCTGTTCTCCAGGCGGGCTCCTGACTTCAACAAAATAGACAAACAAAGAAAATCTCTTGCCCCAGTTTGGTGACTGGGCATCATATTACCAGACATTAATAAGAATTTGAAAACTAAAACTTAAATTGTAATACCTCTGTTCTCCAGGCGGGCTCCTGACTGCTGGAACTTGAAATGTATGCCTCTGTTATCCGGGCGGGCTCCCGACTTCAAAACTTGAAATGTATTCCTCTGTTATCCGGGCGGGCTCCCGACTTCAAAACTTGAATGTATTCCTCTATTATCCGGGCGGGCTCCCGACTTCAAAACTTGAATGTATTCCTCTGTTATCCGGGCGGGCTCCCAACTTCAAAACTTGAATGTATTCCTCTGTTATCCGGACGGGCTCCCGACTTCAAAACTTGAATGTATTTCTCCCTGTTCTCTGCATGGGTACCTGATTTCAACAAAAATAGACAAAAACAAAGAAAATTTTCTGCCCCAGTTTGATAGCTGGGCACATGGGTGAGTGTTAGACCGAACTATTCTACCAACTATTATAAGAATTTTAAAGCTAAGTCCTATTATCCAGGGAGGTCCTGACGGCTTCTAACAGTTACGAACCTAAGTTATATCCTCTAGAGGTATTACTCCCACTACATTTGCTGTCTAAACACACCTTAAAACTACGTCCCATTATCCAGGAGGGTCCTGAAAACTCCTAATTGAATCCTATCTTACACATGCAAACTTTGAAACCAACTTATATTCCTTTGGGGTACATTTATGCTAAATTATGCTACTCATGATTGTTTTGAAATTTAAACTAAGTCCCATTTTCCAGGAGGGTCCTGAGAGTTTACGGTCAAACCTGTTTTGGTGCTTGCTTTTCCTTGCAGAGAGTTCCTCCGAAACAAACGAATTTTCTGCCCCTGTTTCAATCAAAGAAAATTTTGTTAGTTTAAAATGGTGGTTAGTTGATGGCATTCTTGCTAAAGATCCTTCCATTGTATTTGCTTTGTTTTGACTGGCTTCCCTGGACTTGCCCCGAACCGCTTGACTTTCTAACCCCCTGACATTGACGACCCAAGTGTTCTGTACCCATGCTGCTGTTTCACACCTTTGCCCTCTTTGTCTGAACCTCTACATTTCCCATGGCATCACAAATCATTCCACCGATGAAACTTCTGGCGATTCCTTGTATCCCACCTTACATCACATTGTCTTTTGACATGCTCCGACTACGTTGTGCCTTACAATTTTGGAAGTTGGTAGTGAACCTTGAAATCCTTTTCCTCTTGCTTTGAACTAGACTGACATTAAAACATCTTAGACAGATAAAACCCCAAAAGAAAATGAAATGCAATGATTTGTAAGTTAAGGATAAGAAGAATCCAAAACCGGATGACTGTTTAAAGGAGAAAGAAAGGAACTTATCTGACTGGAACAGCTGGTACCGATGATCATGACATGCCTTTTGGACTAATCAGCCAATCTTTCGACCAATAAACTTTCAATTGCCGTACTTCGTTGCCCTATAATTTCCATGCCCTGATTACTTTACCCAAACCTTGACCTTGTTCGTCTTGCGGCGCCTTGAAACAGTTTTCCATCAACAGACTCCTTCGCCTAAGTCCCGTGAGGTTTTTCACCGATAAGACTCTCTCATTTTATTTCTCTCAGCTCCCGTCGCCTTACGGTGCCCATGAAGGTTTTCACCAATAAGACTCTCTCATTTATTTCTCTCAACTCACTTCGCCTTACGGTGCCCGTGAGGGTTTTCACCAATAAGACTCTCTCATTTTCATCATTTTTCTGCTTGGACCAGAATGTTGTCCCTAACATAAATCACCTCTTCTTGCTCGACTTGGCATTCCCTGAAGACTGATCAGAAGGTCTTTCTTTGGACCGTAATGCAGGCTTTTGGACGGGGTTAGAAAGAAAAGGTATCAAAGGCTCAAAAACAATTCGACGTGGGTTCAAAACTACAACTTTCGAAATCAAATTTCTTGCACAACCACAACTTCTGCCCCAGTTTCCTCCTTGGGGACTTTTGGACTTTTATTTCGGTGTGACTGAACCTGAGAGGGAGGCTGCCTACATACCCTTTCGGGATCAAGTCAAACGTAGTTCAGGTCATAGAAATTACTTTGTTGTTGTGATTTTTCCTTTCTCTTTTCTTCCTCTTCCTCTTCTTTTCTTTTCTTTTCATTTCTTTTCTTTTTCTGTGGTTTTTTTTCTTTTTCTTTTTTTCTTTTCTTTTTCTTTTTTTCTTTTCTTTTTCTTTTTCTTCTCTTTTCTCTTTTTCCTTGACTTATCTTTCACGCTTGTGTTTCTGATCTTTGCCACCGATTCCGAAAGAGGGGTATGAAAGAAAATGAATGAGGCTCAAAGGGGGTAACAAAGGATAAAGTGTTTGGATAGCAGAACAAAATGCCTTCGTCATTCCAATCTTCAAAACATTCCAAGTACAAACAAATACAATTAAACAAAGAAGATCATACATAGTATCTCTTGACTGCATCAGAGTTGATAGCCATTTCTACACATTTTCCTTCCACATCCGTCAAATATAATGCACCATTGGACAACACTCTCTTTACAACAAATGGTCCCTCCCAGTTTGGGGCGAACTTTCCTTTTGCTTCGGCCTGATGAGGTAAGATACATCTCAACACCAACTGCCCCACTTCAAACTTCCACGGACGCACCTTCTTGTTGTATGCCATCGCCATTCTCTGTTGGTACAACTGTCCATGACATACTGCTGTCAATCTCTTCTCATCAATCAAACGTAGTTGCTCCAAGCGGGCTTTGACCCATTCAACATCATCAATTTCTGCTTCGGCGATAATCCGAAGGGACGGGATTTCAATCTCTGCGGGTATTACTGCCTCAGTACCATACACCAGTGAATAAGGAGTCGCCCCTACTGAAGTACGGACAGTAGTGCGATAGCCCAACAATGCGAAAGGTAACTTCTCATGCCATTGCCTGGACCCTTCCACCATTTTCCGAAGTATTTTCTTGATGTTCTTGTTAGCTGCCTCGACTGCTCCATTTGCCTTAGGGCGATATGGGGTGGAATTGCGGTGCGTAATCTTAAACTGTTGACATGTCTCCGCCATCAGATGACTGTTGAGATTAGCACCATTGTCCGTGATGATTACCTTCAGGATCCCAAACCGACACATGATATTCGAAGGCACAAAGTCAACCACTGCCTTCTTGGTTACCGACTTGAAAGTTTTCGCTTCAACCCACTTAGTGAAATAATCAATGGCTACCAGAATAAACCTGTGTCCATTTGACGCTACTGGCTCGTTTGGCCCGATTCCCCAAGCAACAAATGGCCATGGTGCCGACATTGTATGTAATTCAGATGGTGGAGAATGAATCAAATCTCCATGTACCTGATATTGATGACACTTGCTCACGAAACTGATGCAATCTCGTTCCATGGTAAGCCAATAATAACCTGCTCGAAAAATCTTCTTTGCCAATACATATCCACTCATATGCGGCCCACAAACTCCCGCATGTACCTCGGTCATGATAACTGTAGCCTGTTTAGCATCTATGTATCTTAATAGACCAAGATCTGGAGTTCTTTTGTACAACACTCCTCCACTGAAGAAAAATCCGCTTGCCAAGCGTCGAATCGCTCTCTTTTGATCCCTGTGGCTTGTATTGGATATACTCCCATCCTGAGGTATTCTCTGATGACATGGAACCACGGCTCACCATCAAGTTCTTCTTCCACCATGTTACAATAGGCATGCTGATCTCGGACCTGAATCTGCAAAGGGTCCACATAAGCCTTATCTAGATGATGCAACATTGACGCCAAAGTAGCCAAAGCGTCACCAACTTCATTATGAATCCTTGGAATATGCCTGAAATCTATTGATTGAAACCGTTGGCAAAGATCGTGCAAACATTGCCGGTACGGTATGAGCTTCAAATCTCGTGTCTCCCATTCCCCCTGAATCTGGTGCACCAGAAGATCTGAGTCACCCATGACCAAGATTTCCTGGACACCCATGTCTATAGCCAACCTCAAAGTCAAGATACATGCCTCGTATTCAGCCATGTTATTGGTGCAATAGAAATGAAGTTGAGCTGTAACAGGGTAGTGTTGCCCTGTCTCAGAAATAAGTACCGCTCCGATCCCGACGCCTTTTGTGTTGGCAGCCCCATCAAAGAACAGTTTCCATCCTGGCTTCTCGACTTGTTCCAACTCATCAACATGCATTACCTCTTCATCAGGGAAGTATGTATTCAAAGGTTCATATTCTTCATCTACTGGATTCTCGCCCAAATGGTCAGCCAATGCTTGTGCCTTCATTGCAGTCTGGGTCACATAGACAATGTCGAACTCCGTGAGCAAGATCTGCCATTTTGCGAGCCTCTCTGTGGGCATGGGCTTCTAAAAGATATACTTCAACGGGTCCAACCGAGAGATGAGGTAGGTAGTATAAGATGACAAGTAATGTTTCAACTTCTGCGCTACCCAAGTTAAGGCACAGCACGTCCTCTCCAGCTGAGTGTACTTAACCTCGTAAGATGTGAATTTCTTGCTTAGGTAATAGATAGCCTGCTCCTTTCTGCCAATGATATCATGCTGCCCCAGTACACAGCCGAACGAATTGTCCAACACCGTCAAATATAGAATCAGAGGTCGCCCTGGTTCTGGCGGGACCAACACGGGTGGGTTCGACAAATACCCCTTTATCTTGTCAAAAGCCTTTTGACATTCATCCGTCCACCTAACTGCAGCGTCTTTCTTTAACAGTTTGAAGATTGACTCACAAGTGGTCGTGAGCTGGGCAATGAACCTGCTGATATAATTCAATCTTCCCAACAGACTCATCACCTCAGTTTTGTTCCTTGTAGGTGGCAATTCCTGGATAGACTTGATTTTGGATGGGTCCAGTTCGATACCCCGGCGGCTGACTATGAATCCCAACAATTTCCCAGACGGCACCCCGAAGGCGCACTTTGCAGGATTAAGCTTGAGATTGTACCTGCGAAGCCTTTGGAAGAACTTCCTCAGGTCCCTGACATGGTCGGACTGCTTTCTAGACTTTACGATCACATCATCCACGTACACCTCGATTTCCCTGTGTATCATATCATGGAAGATTGTTGTCATCACCCTCATGTAGGTTGCCCCGGCATTTTTCAGACCAAACGGCATGACCCGATAATAGTATGTCCCCCACGACGTGATGAATGCCGTCTTTTCTGCATCTTCCTTGTCCATTAAAATCTGATGATAACCTGTGTAACAGTCCACAAAAGAACAAATCTCATGTTTGGCACAATTATCAATCAATATGTGGATGTTCGGTAATGGGAAGTTGTCTTTTGGGCTTGCTTTGTTGAGATCCCGGTAATCAACACACACCCTGGTTTTGCTATCCTTCTTTGGCACAGGCACAACATTGGCTAACCATGTAGGATACCGCGTGACCCGAATAACCTTTGCATCGAACTGCTTGGTGATCTCCTCTTTGATTTTTACACTCATATCCGTTTTGAACTTCCTCAGCTTCTGTTTGACGGAAAGGAATGCTAGGTCGGTGGGCAATTTGTGGACCACTAAATCAGTGCTTAGACCTGGCATATCGTCATATGAACATGCGAAAATATCTTTGTATTCGAACAATGCTTTGATAATCTCTTCCCTGAGTTGTGGTTCCAGGTGAACACTTATTTTAGTTTCACGGACATTATCTTGGTCCCCTGGATTAACTGCTTCTGTGTCATTCAGGTTAGGCTTGGGTTTTTCCTCAAAATGGCTTAATTCTTTACTAATTTCCTCATAGGCCTCACCATCATCGTATTCCGACTCATCATCACACTCAATTTCTTGTATTATTATTTCCGAGTTAGATTGGCTTTTAAAACTGGGCTGAAGAGTCCTCATGCATGTCATGTCATTGATATCAGCAGAAAAAGAACTGTACAGAGAAGAAGAAGAACAGAAATAGATTAGGCATGAAGAAAGAAAAGACAATTGCATTTCATTGAACATAAAGATAATAGGGTTTTAACAACATCCAACTGGACGGAACATAATATCTAAATTACAAGCCCTGGAATAATTCAAACAACTATAGAAAATCAAGACCCACTACCAAGACTCCTTCCGGATAGGAAGAGGAGTAGCTTCCCAGTTGTTGACTTTTGCACGTGGTCCGACGAACTGCACATCTGCTTTGCTCGACCCCTCCCCAGCCTCAACCATGTTAACCTCGGCAAATAATCTCTCGAACCCCTTATCTAAGTCTCCATCAACACCAATCAATGACCTGGGAACTTTTGACTGCAGTTGCTTTCTGATGCTTAGCCTGACGAATGATCTGGAGAGACGGGGGATTGGCTTGGGAAGAACCCATGCCCTCTTCTTCATTTTGCGAGCCCGTCTTATGTCTGCAGCTGTGGGCTTAAAACCTAATCCAAAAGTATCCAGATTTTTAGGAAGAGAAACCGGCTGCACAATGCCTTGAAGGGCAGCACCCAAACCTTTTCCTGGTATGAACCCATTCTTCAACATTTCTGAAGCCACCATGACAGTTGCCGCTGCTACTTTAGGGACTGGGATGCCCTTCCCTTCTGGGCCTTTTCCACGGACACTGTGTCGAAGACTTGGTAAACCCACGACCCTTTGTCATCATCAACTTCTATGAAAGGCACAATGGCATCACTCAAAGCGCACATATTATCTTCCCCGTGCACCACAATCTCTTGTTTGTCCCACTCGAATTTAACCATTTGATGCAATGTAGATGGAACTGCCTTGGCGGCATGGATCCAGGGTCGCCCCAACAAAAGGTTATAAGAGACCGCCACATCTATCACCTGAAATTCCATAGTGAACTCCACGGGTCCTATTGTTAATTCCAGTATTATGTCACCCACAGAATCTTTGCCCCCACCATCGAACCCTCGCACACAGACGCTATTCTTATGAATTCTATCATCATCGACCTTCAGCTTGCTCAACGTGGACAGAGGACATATGTTTGCACTAGACCCATTGTCAACCAGAACTCGGGTGACTACAGAATCCTCGCATTTCACTATCAAATAAAGGGCCCTGTTATGTTCCGTGACCTCCACAGGCAACTCATCATCTGAGAAAGTAACTTTGTTCACCTCAAAGATTTTATTTGCTATCTTCTCCAAGTGATTCAACGAGATCTTGTCAGGGATATGTGCCTCGTTCAATATTTTCATTAGCGCCCGGCGGTGCTCATCTGAGTGGATCAGCAATGAGAGCAATGAGATTTGGGCGGGTGTTTTCTTCAATTGTTCTACAATAGAGTAATCCTGTACTTTCATCTTCCTTAGGAATTCCTCCGCTTCCTCTTCTGTTACGGCTTTCTTTACCAATACCGGGTTATCTTTGGGAACTCTGGCTTTTCTCAATTCTTCAGGGGCAAAGCACCTCCCTGAATGGGTCATACCCTGAGCTTCACAAACTTCTTCTCTGATTGCCTTCCCTTTATACGTCACTACCACTTGGTCATAACTCCATGGAACCGCCTTGCTGTTGATCACTAGCAACTGAGTTGCTGGTTTTATGATAAAGGCTCTGTGCGAGCACCCTTCACGACCACAACAGGTGTACTCACAATTCCCGGTACCACCACTTTCGCTTGTTCTGGTTTTACTGCAACAATGCTTGACGACCCTTTCTCGACTACCACAGCTGGCTTGTTGTTCACCCCTTTCAACTGGTCCCCTGATTTTCCACTGGTTACCTTTTCTTTTGAACCGGTTTCGCCGAAACGGATCATCATTACCGCCTGCGAGGGTTTCTTTGGCTCTCCTACCTTGTGTATCAACTCAATCATATGGGTCTCATGGTGAGCCGGCAATGGATTCTGGTTGATATTTGGTGTCTCTAGGGCCTGAACCTCGATTCGATGAGTATCAATGAGCTCCTGCACACCTGTTTTTAGTTTCCAATACTTCTCTGTATCATGTCCCGGGGCCCATGAACAGTACTCACAACTCACCGAATGATCAAGATTTCTAGAAGGGGGGTTTGGCATTTTAGGCTCAATTGGATTCAGCATGCCCAACTGCCTCAATCTGTGGAATAGACTGGTGTATGATTCTCCCAGCGGAGTGAAAGTTTTTTTCTTCTGTAGCCTCTCATTCTTGAAGGCTTGGTTGGGTCGGAAGCCTGTTCCGGTGGGATTTCTGTAAGCTCTTGGGGTGGATGGGTGTTTTGTGGAGCTGGGTATGGATTTTGTGGAGTCGGTGCACGCCATTGTGCATGAGCTGGAGTTTGGGTGTAAGTTTTTGCGTGATGGACGGAGAAATGAGGATCTGGCGGTGGGTAATAGTGTTGTGGAGGGCCATATGGAGTGTGTGGGTAATTTTGGTGGTGGGGTCGGGGTTGGTTATAGTAGGGTGACGGGCCTCTAGATCCGAACCAGGCTCCGGACTCAACTGTCGCTACATCTTCTTTCTTCTTTTTCCCAAGCACACCTCCAGTGCCACTTTGGATAGCCTGGGTAGTTGCTTTGATCGCTGAATAACTCATGATTTTGTTGGACTTAAGTCCCTCATCGACCATGCCTCCCATATTTACAACCTCATTAAAAGACTTGTCAATCGCTGTTACCAAGTGACCAAAATAAGTCGGGTCTACAGCCTGCAGAAAGTAATCAACCATCTCACTCTCTTTCATTGGAGGGTCAACCCTCGCGGCCTGCTCCCTCCAACGGAACCCGTATTCTCTGAAGCTTTCCCCGGGCTTTTTCTCGAGCTTTATCAGTGACAGACGGTCTGGAATGATTTCAAGATTGTACTGAAAGTGACAAGCGAATGCTTGCGCCAGGTCGTCCCAAGTGTACCACCTGCCGTGGTCCTGTCGTGTATACCATTCTAATGCAGACCCACTCAAACTCTGGCTGAAGTACGCCATCAGTAACTCATCTTTTCCACCCGCCCCTCTCATCTTACTGCAAAACCCTCTCAAATGTGCTACCGGATCACCATGTCCGTCATACAAATCGAACTTGGGCATCTTGAACCCTGCTGGTAGCTGAACATCTGGGAACAGACATAAATCCTTATAAGCCACACTAACTTGGCCACCCAGTCCCTACATGTTCCTGAAGGATTGCTCCAGGCTTTTTACTTTTCGAAACATCTCTTCCTGCTCCGGGCTCTTAAGCGGCTTTTCAATTTCCGCCGGGAGCTCAAAGTGAGGGGTGTAGGAAAATGGTTCAGGAGCTTTAAAGGTGGGCTCTGGAGGGTAGTAATTGCTGTCATGAGTCTGAAACAGTGGTTCACTAGATGATCGGTGTAATGCCGCGGGTGGGGGTGCCACAAACACAGGAGCAACTGGCGGAGGTGGGTACGGGATTTGTTTGGGTGGTAGAGGTGGTGGCGTTTGAGAGGTGGTTCCATAGCACTATTGATAAGTAGGAAAAACTGGAGATGAGTTCACAGTAGGGGGCTCCTGAGGCTGAGCCAACGGTGGGACGTAAGTAGGGTTAGCAGGGTAAGCCGGTGGTGGATGTCCCTTTGAGCAGGCCTGATACATTTCGGCCATTTGTTGCTTCAACTTATACATCACCTCTTTCATTGTGTTAACATCCACTTCTTCCTCCTCTCTCGACGGGTCAACGATGCTTGCCTCTATTTTCTGAGTGACCATGTTTGACTTGTTCTTAGACCGGGTATTGTAGGAGTGGGTTGCCAGAATGCCGATCAACTAACCACCTGCCTGGACTCATCATCAACAACAACTTTGTCAGCGGTTAGAGAATAGGTAGCCGCATATTTGGGGAAGGAATGCACCTAAGCAGTTAACCATTTCTATTATGCCTTTGCTCGGTTGCATGCGTCATCCCGGCTGCCCTCTTTCTGTATTTGCCATGCCTTTTCTCTCATTCTTCCCTCTTGTTTTTCCATTATTTGTTTCTTGCCTTTCCCTCTTTTCCTTTGCTTTTCTCTCTTATTTTTCCCCTTTTTTTCCTTTTTCCTTCTTTTCCTCTCGCCTCGCTTTTTTCTTGTTCCTATTCTCTCCTTTCCTCAAATTGTTTTTCCGCTTCTTTTCTTTCCTTTTCTCTTGCTCCCTTTTTATTTTCTCTTGTTTGCCTTTTTTTGTTTTTGGTTATGGTCGAATCCTATGGAGATTGCCTACGTATCATGACCCCGTATGAATCAGACTAAGCGTAGTTCATGCTGATAATAATAAAACATTTTGGGATTTTCAAATAAAAATAAAATATTTTGATTACAACGACTCATCCTACTGAATTTTTACCATAAAAACCAACAGGCTCAAAAAGAAACTAACAGGAGGAAAATCAAGACTCGTTTTGACTCAAAAGGTTATCACTATTTTTTCAAAATTGTCATAAAAATATCCGGCTTTGCCAATACGGCCTTTCAGCACCTCGAGGAAGAAGATTTTAAGGCTGTGTTCGCTAACCGGCCAAAAAGTTTAAAAATGACCAAAGGTGGCCGTTCTTGCAAAAACAGCCTTCCGGCGTCCTTTTGGGGACATTCGGCTTATTTTCAACAAGAATGGCGTCACCCGACTTATTTTCACAAAATTAAAGTTTCGGTATTTTTGGCTATTTTTGCAAAAGGGTGGTTGGACCCGATGAGGGTTGCCTACGTATCTCACATCCGGTGAGAATCAAACCAGCATAGTTCGGGCTAATTTGTCAAAACCAAATATATTTTTTGAACAATCTCTTTTTTTTTCCAAATATTTTCCTTTTCATTGTTCAAAAATCCGGCAGCATTTCGGTACTATTTGGGCATTGGTTTTTCAAAACTAGTGGTTACCCTCACTTGGCCCTAACACTGCTATTTTTCTCAATTTTCTCTCATTATATACAAGCCGGTCAACATGCAAATCCAAAGCAAATGAATGCACAAGTAGCACGTAAGATGCATCAGGATGATTTTTTCATTTCAGGTCACCTGTCTTAGACGGACCCAACCCCTGTGTTGAGTCCCCTAAGTCAAATGCACATGATGCAAACAAACGTTCCTACTAGGGATCCGGCATGAGGTTTTGTTCTTCTAGGTTTAAACCCTAGGTTTATTGGTCTAGACCTGGCTTACCCGAGCGGACAACTCGGGCCGAGGGGGAGGCAGCGTACCGGGGATACAGAAGCTCCGCCGGCTTAGCAACTTATCCAAACCTCGTTCTAAATGGGAAAAGACTCTAAACAGAAGAGAAGCTACACGAAGTGCACCCTTCTCAATGATGTAGAAGACTCAGAGAGAGGAAGGGATTCGTAGCAGTGTATATATACAATTCACAAAATATCAAAGCGGTAAAGCATTTAGCACATTAGGTTCAAACATGTAAGAGAATCAGATAACAGATAAAGCCAATCATAACAGCTATTCTAAGCTCGAATTCTTGAACCCTGAACCGAAGTTCTAGGTTCGTTATCCCCAGCAGAGTCGCCGGAGCTGTCACACCTCCTTTTTCGCTACTACACCCCGTGAAGGGTATAATAAAAGGAGTTTTTTCCAATTAAAGGACAATCGAAACGGGATTCGTTTATTAAGAGATTCAGAGTCGCCACTTGGGAGATTTATGGTTTCCCAAGTCACCGGTTTGAATCCCGAATCGAAGAAGGGTTTGACTCTGTTTAACAGTCGCGAACCAGAAATCCAGGTAAGGAGTTCTGTTAACCCGGGAGAAGGGCTAGGCACTCCCGAGTTCCGTGGTTTTAGCACGGTCGCTCAACTGCTATATTTGGCTAAAGTCTGATTTTAATACATGTTATCCTATTGTGCAATTTTAGAGTTATTCACCGCTTTTAATAAAAAAATTTAAGAAAGTGAACGTCGTTTAAAATATGTTTGCGGATCACGTCACATTATATGCACCCGGATCCTCGACACATTTTATTCAACGTTTTGGGATTTGGATTTGGATCGCATGAAATGCACACCTGTATTTAGGAAGGTAAAATTATTAAAAACGCGCCTAAAGCGACTAACGTATTATTGTATTATTAACTTTGCGGGAGGCCATGAAAATTCGCTAAATGGCACGTCCCAAATTCTACGTATTTTAACATAGACATTTAAAGAGGGCCACGCAATTTATGAATTTTATTTGGCGTGGCGCACCTCATTTTATTTTTTAAAGGCCATCCTAAAAGGGACTATTGTTTTCTAGTATGGACTGTCTCTAAAAGGGTCCTAATTAATTAACATTATTAATTGCTGTTATTAAAAGTATACAAGGAATTTGGGCCTCAAGTTCAAGTCCACACTTGAACAAGAGGAAAAAACCTCTTAATTCAAGTATGCTACTTAACTAGAAGGCCCAAAACTCATGTTACAAATTATTTCAAAAAAAATCAGTGAATCTAAGCCCTTAGCAATTTTTGGGGCTTCAAACTTAGTCCAGGAGGAAACCAAACTCTGTCAGCCTCACGTTGGGCCCTGTACCTATAATTCCAGGCCCAAACTTAACAGCTGGACTTAATGATTTGCACGTGCCTGCCAGTCTCAAATCCAAACACATTTATTTGAATATTAGCAAACTCTATATTGAAACACTGATATTTGATTTGATTTTTTTTATTTTTAAAATCAGCTTCCTTTATCTATCTACCTACTGTCGAATTTCTGAATGTTAATAATAGCTTAAACTTCATTTATCACCAAAGGCCAAAACTGGAAACATTTGCCTGAACTTAGCAAATTAATTTTGAATGTAAATGCCAAATACATCTACTGAAAAAACAGTTTAATTGTATAATCTGATGGAGGTTCAACTCCGATGACCTTCAAATCTTAACCGATACTGTTGTTTAGTACCCTAAGTAATAAGCTGTCTATAGCTATCAAAACGAACATTAATCCAATGAAACGAGTAAATGAAAATGCATCAGTCCATAGTCCATTTTTATGTTAATACAAACCAAATAAACTAATACTAGATAAATACACATCAACTAGCATCTATTTAACTACATATTAGGATAATCCAAACGAGCACAGATCTGGAGGTAAATGCGTGAGTATTTTTCATTTCATTTCCAACTCAAAGCTACATCAAGGCAAATTCAAAGTGTGTACCTGGAATTATAATAAAATAGAAGAGAAGAAGAGAGTCAGCAGCAGTAAGCAGTGGCTAACTAACAGCAACAGGTCCAATTTCAATCCCAGAACAATGTCAAAACACCCATGAACGATTTGTAGAAGGATAGACACTAGTAAATCACTGAACACAGATCAGATGAGACCAAACAAACTCGAAATTGACCCAAAAATCCTTCTGAACTTGAACTCACGAAATTTGAAGATGTTCAAACCATTTTTGACCTTATATAAACAGGAAAGTTGATCTAACAGCTGGAACACAAAATTATCCTAAGAAAACTTCAACGGAATAGTATTTTTGGAGTTTTGTATTGTCTTTTTTTGGTTTTTTGGGAGAACTAGGATCTAAACTGCAATTCTAAACTCTCGGATTTCAAACTCTCTATTTTTTTGAATTTGAATTTGAAGTTTCAGATCTTCAAAACTTGCAGAAACTTTTCTTTTTTTTGGGGGGGGGGGGGGATTTTCAGATGTTAAAAACTTGTGAATCAAGGCACTAGGCATGTCTTTTTATAGGCAGAGCCCAAGCCTCTTTCAGATTTTCGACTTTACCCCTTAGTCCCTCTTTTATTTTCAGTTTTACCCAAATAGTCCCTTATTTTCTGACATCTTTCTCAAGTTACTGCATTAGGTTCTTGAAATTCTACTTTGAACCCCATCTAGAAGACTCTAGGGGTTTCTAATTCAGTTATTAAAGATTCCCTTGTCTAAAATGCCTAAATTACCCTTTATTCAATCTGAAATTTACCCCAAGCTAGAATTAACTGACCCAGCCCCTTAACCTTAGTTAATAACCATGGTTAATTACCCAAAAGAAAAGAGAAATTCAGTTAAATCTAAACAAACCCTACAGTTGAACTAATTACTCAACCAACTAATCAGTACATGGAACTTAAATCTAACTAAATTGTTAATCCAAACTAAGCTAATTCACTAAACAAGTCAACAATTCAAACGAAATTGAACTGGGTTCGAATCATCAATGGAAAACATGAATTAATCACTCGACAACAATATCCAAACCAGCAGAAAATTAGAGCAAAATTGAACCAAAAACTAAAGACTAAAACCAGAATCAATTATCATTAAGAAGAATTAGTTAAATGAAAGAAAAACCTACTGACTTACTCCGAAATTAAACCTACACCCTAGCACGCTGACTAACAGCAAAGAACTATGATAACAAAACTTAAACGAACAAATTTGTGTTTAGAACTCAGACGAAATGAACAAAATAGAAACAGATAAGGATTACTGACTCCAAAAAAAAACTCGAATCGATTATTCATGAAGGAAAACAATAATGAGAGCGAAAATAATTCAGATAACTAAACAAAAACCTAAAAGAATTTAAGAAACTCACTGGTTTTAACTTCTAAAGTCCTGCCACTTCTCAAATTCAAAATTCGAACATCTCCGGTGAGATTTGAATGCGACTGGCGATGGATTCAACATGAGGGAAGTGAAGGGGTCACGTGGCATCAATTTGGTGAGGTTTGGGGAATTTAGGGTTTTGGCCGGAACTTTGATCGGAGATTCGAGGAGTTCGGCGGGGATTCGAGAGACGGGGTTTGGGGGTTTGGAAAGAGGAGAACAAGGCGGTTTAGGGGTGTTAGTTTGGACGAGTTTGGAAGCGGCGCCGCCGTAGGCGACGAAGGCGGCGTCCACAGATTTGAAGATTCGAAGAGATCGACTATGATTCGAAGAAAAAGTCTTGGGGATTTAGAAAGAGGAGGGTGAGAGGATGGTGCGGTGTAAACTTAGGGCCGTTTGGAGACCGGCCGCCGCCTCAGGCGATTCCCGGCGGCGGTCCAAGGCGGTGAACAGTGGCGTTATGCCGGCGATATCAGGGGTGGTCTGAGATGAGGAATGAGGGGTAGGGGGGTGGATTCTGACATTAATATATCAAAACTAACCCACTTCCCAGCCATTGGATCAAAGATCCTCAACGGCTGGGATTGCTCCTTGACAAAACGACGCCTTTTCACTAGGGGGCAGGCCGGATTGAGAGCGTGATTTGGGCCTGGTCTGGACACAATTGGGCTTGGGAAAAATCCTAATTAAATGGCCCAAAACTTCTTCCATTCATTTTATTTTCCCTTTTTCTTTTTTTCTTTTCAACTTCCTTTTAATTAATTTCTTTTGATTTAAAACTAAAATTAATTCCTAAAATTCAACTAATCCTAAAACTAATTAAACACATATGATGATTATCACAAAACAAATTTAAAAGAAACACCACTCAAAATCAAGATCAAAAATTAAGAATGCAACTTAAACAAATATCTTTTGATTTTTTATTTTATGAAACAATTACTTTCTTAATTAATCCTAAAATGTAGAATTAAAACCCTAAGTGCAGAGGTCAAATATTTTTGTATTTTTATGAATTAAAATGTGCAAACAAAATGCCAACAATTAACATAAAATGCCACAAAAATTCACGCAATTGCAAATAACGAAAGGAAATTATTTTGTTTGAAATTATGGGGATAATTCATNACGATTGAACCAGGGCCGTTGGATTAGAGTGGATGGATGGCCTGGATTTAATTTGGCATTCATTAGTTCAAAACGACGTAGTATCCCTCCTATACTACTCCGTTTTTTTGGCCTCAAGGACATGGTCGTTTGGACCGGGTAGGGGGCGGATCTGGGCCATTTTGAAGTGGGTTTGGGGGGCTTTAATTTGGGCTGCCATTTAGCACTGGCCCAATATCAGGCCAACCTGATTTTGTATCTCTTTTCTTTTAATTCTTTTTTTTTTAATTTATTTATTGTTTCAACTTTAAAAACCAAACAAAAATTAAATCTAAAAAATTAATTCAACCTACCTAGTTAAACTACAATTAAACTAATATCACTTTAAGGAAATTAATAAACCTAAAACTAAAATTAAAATCAAACAAAACAAATCAAAGTTTCTTTATGATTTTTATATTTTGTACAAGCCTAATTACTAATTAGTCTAAAAAAATGTAAAATTAAATCCTAAATGCAAATGTGCTATTTGTTTATTTTTATGAATTATGAAAAATGCAAACAAACACAAAATCATGCAATTAAGTTCTAAAAATCAAATAATAAAAGGAAAAATTCTAACTATGAATTTTATAGGAGTAATTCAAGCGAGGCAAAAATCACGTGCTCACAACTCACAATGAACCCAAGTAATTTTCCGGCAGGAACCCCAAATGCACATTTTGCGGGATTCAGCTTCAAGTTGTACCTTCTCAGTCTATTGAAGAACTTCCTCAAATCTTCCATGTGATCAACGGCTTTCTTGGACTTGATGATGACGTCATCTACATATACTTCGATCTCCTTGTGTATCATATCATGGAAAATGGTGGTCATGTCCCTCATGTAGGTGGCCTCTGCATTCTTTAACCCGAATGGCATCATCTTGTAGCAGTACATCCCCCAAGGCGTAATAAAAGCCGTTTTCTCAGCATCTTCTTCATCCATCCAGATCTGATGATAACTCGCGAAATAATCTACAAATGATTGCAACTTATGCTTGGCGCAATTGTCGATCAGGATGTGTATGTTTGGAAATGGGAAGTCGTCTTTTGGACTGGCTCGGTTGAGGTCCCGGTAGTCGACACAGACTCTAACCTTCCCATCCTTCTTCGGTACTGGCACAACGTCGGCTAACCATGTTGGATATTCTACTACCCTGAGAACTTTGGCTTTGACCTGCTTGGTGACTTCCTCCTTGATTTTCAAACTCATATCTGGCTTGAATATCTGAGCTTCTGCTTCACCGGTGGACATGTTGGATTAGTTGGCAGTTTATGGGCCACGATAGATGTACTTAGACCAGTCATGTCATCGTACAACCAGGCAAATATGTCCTCATACTCTTTTAGAAACTCTGTGTATTATTTCTTCTCTGATGGTGACAAATGAACGCTGATTCGTGTTTCTTTGACGTTTTCTGCATCTCCCAGGTTAACAATCTTAGTCTCTTCCAGGTTGGACTTAGGTCTGTTCTTAAAATTCTCAACTTCTTTAACAATCTCTTCCGGCATATCATCTTCCTCTGAATCTATGTCCGTTTGTTGCATTGTCTCGTTGCATGTCACAGTCATTGGTTTATCAAGATAAGTAATAGTAATGCTGTATAAGTAGAGTAATGAGAGAAAATAATAAGAGTAAGATTTATAAGAAAATTGAAATGCTTTGATGAATTCCATAAATGTTTTGAACATTGGGGCCCTTTTTGCATAAAATGAAATGCGAAAAGAAAGTAACTAATAAAATAGTGCATGGTGGTTGTTCAGCCTTGCTATCCCGAGGCACGCCGGGCTCTGGTGGTTCTGACGGTCCAGTTATTGAGGCATGCTCCTCTACTTACCGCTTGTATGGAAGGGCCTTCCTCCCCCTCCTCCTCGAGAACGACACAACAATCCATATCATTGCCTTCCAGGAACAAATTCCTCATTGCTGCTAGGGCTTCTTCTTCTTCTGACCCATAGATGACCTCGGCCAGTTGAAAGATCTGCTCCAAACGGGGTATCGGCTGCTCCAATGGATAGTAGGGACCGTGCCAGGGTAGCGACCATTCGTTGAATTCTTTCCAGGTATACTCATACCCCAATCCGAAGGTGGTGCCGTGTTTCTTGAGCTTGATGGGCTTAGCGATTCCTTGGAGATTCTTGCCAAGTCCCTTGCCAGGTTCATACCCTCTCCAGTTCAATATGCTTTCAATTTTGTTATTCCACCACTTATCCTTATCAACGGCGTTGACTCGCTCGATGTGGTGGTAAGTTTCTCCACCTATCCTTCTTCCTCCTCCGATCACTAGGATGGTATGGCGACTGTATATGGGATTGCTACCGTCGCCGTGAATGATCACCTCTTGGTGGTTCCACTCAAACTTCACTGCCTGATGTAATGTTGATGCTACGGCCCCTGCACCATGAATCCATGGTCGTCCAAACAGCAGGTTGTAGGACGCCGGCACGTCTATTACTTGAAAATCAACATCAAACCAAGTAGGCCCCGTTTGCAAACATAAGCTAATCTCCCCAATAGTAGACCTTTGAGAACCGTCGAAAGCTTTAACGTTGATGGCTGCGTCCTTGATTTCATGCAACCCTTTTCCCAACGTCCTGACTGTTACCAACGGACAAATGTTGAGACTGGACCCCCTATCGACCAGGATCCTAGTGATAAAGTAATCTTCGCACTGCACAGTGATGTGCAATGCCTTGTTGTGACTCAACCCTTCTGGTGGCAGCTCATCTTCATGAAAAGTGATCTTGTGACTTTCCAATACCTGACCCACCATGTTAGCCATCTCTCCACTGGTGATGTTTCTTGGTACATATGCTTCACTCAGCACTCTTAACAAGGCATTCTTATGTGCATCGGAACTCTGTAGAAAAGCAAGGATAGAAATCTGCGCTGGCGTTTTGTTTAGCTGATCAATGACTGAGTATTCCTTTGCTTGTATCTTTCTCTAGAGGTCATCGGGCCCAGTTTCAGTGATGGTTTACCGACCAGAGGTCTGCTTACTCGACTCAGCCAAGTGTTCCTGGGTATAAACCCTGCCATTCTTGTCATACCTTGTGCCGCAACTGCTTCCCCGAACTTGCTTTTCCTTTCCTTCTCACCTCGGCTGTGTATTCCCATGGTATGGCTTTTGTGTGGAATGGTGTTACGACTGTCATTGCTACCGGAATGGGCACCTTTGCTTTGGAAGGTAATATGGCAACTTCAAATGGTACAGGCGCCTTTGGGGACCCAAACTCGACCTCGATTGGTGTTGGCGTCTTCACAGAGGATGGTGTTTCAAACTCAAGTGGTATGGACATGATCACCTCGGCATCTCCAGAAGGCTGAATCTGGACTACAATCGGATTAAGGGTGACTATTGGTTTCTTTGGATCGTCGCCTTCTGCGATCAAGCCGATTGATCCTTTGGGATCCCAATCATCCTTTATTTCAATCATGTGAACACCTCCTCCCTTGTGGTCTGGTAGAGGGTTATTGCGAACATTCGAAGTAGGCTCCTTTGCCACAATGATCTTGTTGTCAATCAAAGTCTGGATCTTATCCTTCAGAGAGCGGCATTCATCAATGGAATGCCCTTTCATGACAGAATGGTATGCACAGATTTTATTTGGGTTGACCCATTGGGAAGGGTTTTCAGGGGTTATAGAAGGGACGGGGGTAACATAACTAGCAGCTTTGAGCCTTTCGTACAGCTGATCAATTGGTTCAGCAATGGCAGTATACTGTTTGGGAGGTCTGCGGTCAAAATTTGGTCGGGGTCTAGGAAAGTTTTAACGAGGGGGAGGTGATTGATAGTGGGATTGTTGAGTGTTGTAAGCTTGGTAGACGTGTGCAGGCTAGGAATATTTGGGTGAAGTAGGCTGATATGTGGGAGGTGGAGGTGATTGATAAGTGGGTGGTGGAGTTTGGTAAGAAGGTGGGGGTGCTTGGTAATTTGGAGTGGGCTGATATGTAAGTGGAGGCATTGGATAGGTTTGGTATTTGACAGGTGATTTGGTTCTCTGTGCAACCATCACGGCGCCTACGTCCCTTTTCTTGGACGCACCACCAGACTGTAGAGCCTTATTGGTAGCTTGCAAGTCTTCAAAGTTCGTAACCATACCACTCTTGATACCTTCCTCGATCCTTTCTCCTAACTTGATGATGTCGGAAATTTTTTGATTCTCGATCAACATTAGTCTTTCATAGTATTGCGGATCCTGAGCCCGGACAAAAAACTTGTTCATTTGTTCTTCCTCTAAAGCAGGTCGGACCTTAGCAGCCTCTGATCTCCAACAAGTGGCATATTCGCGGAATGTTTCTGTGGGTTTCTTCTTCAAATTCTGAATGTAAAACACATCCAGTGCATTTTCCGTATTGAACCTGAATCTATCCATGAAGTCGGGTGCCATACTTACCTAGTCCGACCACTTCTTCGGGTCTTGGCTAATGTTCCAAGACAGAGCATCTCCTTTCAGGCTCCTCATGAAAAGTTTCATGCGGATCTTCTCGTCTCTTCCTACCCCGACCAGCTTGTCGCAGTATGTATCAAATGAACCCTGGATCCCCTGCACCATCAAACATTTCGAACTTGGGAGGTTTGTACCCCTCAGGCAGCTCGACATCGGGCTGTATGCATAGATCTTCATAGTTTAGCCCCTCCATTCCCTTACTTCCTTCAACGCCTTGAATCCTGGTGGTCAACCTTTTAAGCTCTTCGGCCAAATTTCTGATGAGCGAGTCCTTATCATTGGACTCGGGTGTGCTTGAGATGGGCTGGGTGGAGTGCGGCACAGTCTCCACATAGATGGGAGTGTTGTGTTGGGCGTGGCAGCGGTCATTTGTGGAGTTCAAAGGTTCCGGGATGAGTAGTGGAGTATTGTTGGAAGTGTGACAAGTATTGCAGTGGTGGTGAGGAGCGGGATGGTTTTGTGGTTTTTGTGGAGGTGTGGGGTTCTGAGTGCTTGGAAAATTGACATCTGGGGTGGTGAGGGAGAATGACAAGCTTGCCAAGTTCCGAACTTGATTAAGTTCCTCCTGAAATTTCAACAGTTTCTGCTCGAGTTGGGACGCACTTTCATTAGAAACCTGAGTACCCTGAGTGATTTCTACCCGCTCAACTGAGTTCTCCAAATTAACTTGTCGCTAGGCCTACCTCGGGCACAACGGGGTCCCCAAAATTAGGACACGCTTCATATTTTCTGCACTACGTGTTTAAATGTTGCAACATTTCCTTACGATCCTTACTGACTTATCACCTTTTGTTTTTACTTTTTTGAAAAAGAATTGTCCTAAGATTGCCTACTTAATCCGGTACTTTCTTCTTCCCCAAATTGTTTATTCCCCTCCCCAAAAGGTTAGTTCGCGAACTCTGGCAACATCAGCATATGTCCCTTTATTTCTTTCACTATTTAATTGAAAAAAAATGAGATAACCATATGCTTTGACAAAATTTAAAACTTTTTTCCCCCAACCCCACCTTTATGGAACGTGATTTCCACATTAAGTAAAAACGTACCTTATCAGCTAACCAAACTCTTTTCTGAAGTCAAACTTAAATTGAATTTTTCCTTTAAATTTAAATAAATTGATCACTTAAAGATAAATAAAGGTAATCGTAAAGTAAAATTAGTAACATGAACATAAGACGGATTATTTGTTACAATTAAAACTTTATTATACCCTTCGGAAATAATTATAGTGTCATGCATATGCGTATGAATATCATGTCATGCATATGTACATGTTTCATAACATCATCAGGCCTCTCAGGGCATCCCATCATATCATCTCAGCCACCATAGGCAAAATCATCAACGTATACCAGCTGATCAGGTGGTGATGCGTATATAACGCCGTAACCTTTTTCCCATATCCCATATACATATACACACACACACACACACACACACACACACACATAACGCCGTTTGAGTCATAGGTAAATGCACATGTATAAATGAATGCAATGCATGAGAAGTACGTCAATAAAAATCTCTCGGAACGTCATAAGACCATTATACCTCTTATTAATATCATGAAACAAACTTTATTAACTTACGTATTTTCTCAGACCCATGAACAGACTATAGAATAATAAGACATATGGGAGTTCAAAAACGTAGGCATTTCTAATACTTCGATGAATAGAGTCATTTATGGAAGTAGTGCATTTATTCGTTTCGTTTGTATCGTATGGATTATGCCAAAAGAAAGAAGGATTAGCCTTACCATGCCTGGACCAATTCTCTTGACAATCCTTCTAACAACTCTCCGTATTTTTTTTCCATAAGATTAAAATATTTGCAATCTTGAGCCATCTATACGAAACAGAAAAGGCAATAGAGTCTCATTGCTTCTTTGCCATCTGCTAAACCTTCAAATTCGTCTGCCTTCCATCTATTCGTGTAGTAATATGATGCTGATACTAAAATACACCTTTTAAGGCATCACATATAAATTAACTTGAAAAATCAGAAAGAAAGAAAAGCCTAAAATGGAGATGAGCAAGTTCTAAAAGAGCGAATACTAAGAAATCAAAGTATAATTCTGGCTAATAGTTTAGGTGGATCCTCTAGTAGCTGAGTACAACATCTTTCAACTTTCTATTAAATTTGTTTTGTTTTTACATGGAGCAGATCATGTGCCTATATATATGCATATAATTGTGTTGGTAAAATCCATCCAAAAATATGAATAAGTGGAAAAGTGGGGTCCACCTCTCTTGCCACCGTATTGAAAGATTGTTACATGTGGCATAGATGTTACATGTTAATCACGCGTCAATTTTGGAGAGGGAGGGGGCGGGGGGCGGGCTGCCACGTTATGTCTTAGCTAATTTTTTAATTAATCTCCCACTAAACTCATTAATTACCCAATTATCCACATAATTAAAAATTATCTTAAAATTACTTAAAATACTATTCACTTTTAACACACTTTATATATCCTACTATAATATAGTTTACTATCATGACCGTGTGGTATATTGTATAGCACTAATTCATAAATACGAGGTATTATAGCTTGGATCGTATTTTATCACAAAATGACAAACTTCGGTGATACTCAATTTCTTCGATTAGTTAACCCTCTGACCTTTATAACACTTACTTATCACTTGTTACAAATAGCATAAATGCTTATAACCTCAAAAATAATCTCATTCCTGAGTCTACGTCGATTAACTTACGACGAAACTTTAACGTACGAAATGCGGGATGTAACAGCACCATAGACTTGCCCGTAGTGTACTACTCTACTAATTGAGCTCATTCAATCTAGGATCAAGTAGGACTTTCATTTGTTGTAATGTAGGCTGCAGGTCGGGTAGGATACATTTGGATATGAGTGACTACACCTCCCTAAGCACTTTAATACATATACTTTAATATTTATTCCCATACTTATGTCAAACCATAACTCCACCTTCACATAAATGTATATTAACTCCATATTTCTTTAAGCACAATTACATCAAGAGTCACCACTATCACAGAATACTTTCATAGCAATACAACTATATTTTTTTCTTTTCTTCTCTTTCAATTCAAGTGGCTCTTACTTTTTCAAAACAATGCACCTTTCTCCTTATTTCATTAGTTCCACTCTAAAGCCAAACCAACCACCCCACACTTTAACTTTTACAAAGTTCATAACAATTCAAGTGCTCATGAGAGGTGTAAAGGTTCAAATAGATGATTCATTCAAACAAATGGGTAGGGCTTGTAATGTGGTTGCCAAAGAAACAGGATTAAAGGCTCAACGGGGTTAACTACGATACATAACAATTAGGCGGGTAAAACATATATACCTGGCTCAACAAAGAAACGCCTATATCACTTCCAAGACTGAACAAAACTACTATTTCGCTTTGCAAACACACGTGGCAAGTTCTAGACATCAAATTCAATGCACAGAATAACACACAAACCTCACACACACATGGCACATAACTCACTCAGGATTGGGCTCATCAAGACACTCTAGTCAAAGCAGTTAAGCAAATTTAAGATTATACAATTTAAGGTACTTATACAAGAGTCAAAAACCGAGCCTAAGCGTCACAACCAAAGTACTCACTATTCTCAGGCATAACAAAGTCAAGATATATTGCTTCAATTCAATTCACATCACCATGGCTCCTCTCTTAAAAAAATAAAACTATCTACACCCGGTTCAAATAAAACCCTTGGAAAAGAATCGCGACTTAAAGAAAAACCAAGGGGGAATTACTACACTACCTACAAAGAAAATCTTTTTGTCCTTTTTATATAGACTTAAATCCCTCAAGAAAACTGTCTAGGAGATCCATCATCGAGAAGAGTCCAATTTTTCTATTTTTTTTCTTTCGATTTTTCCTAGCTACTACACAACTACCACATAACTACGAAATCACAAATAAGAAGTTAACATTTTTGAACATCCTACTATTCATCTAGAGAATTCTCCCACCCCACACTTAAAAGAGTGCAGTGTCCCCAATGCACAAATAAAGCAAAGCAATAACGAGGGTGGACAAGAAACTCCCTGGAAGGCCAAAGGCCGAAGCAATAGCGGCTCACGAGGTACTCAGACTTCCCCCAAGCATGGTCCTCTGTGTGGCACCCCACACTTAGTTCTCACCATCTTACTCGCTTTTGCACTCTTCCAATGACTTTGCCTCCTATGTTTATAATCCTACAAAATAAAAAATAAATACTACAACAATAATAAAAAAATAAAAATAAAAGAAAACAGTAAAGATGGGTTGCCTCCCAACAAGCGTCTGATTTAACGTCGCGGTATGACTTGAATCACTTTTTGTCTCCATCTCGAACTTATGAATTGCCCCCCAATTTGACTTCAAGCTTTTTGCTGTGCTCTCGGGGTGGTGGGACAAATGTAAACGGGCCAAGCAACCAATTTTGCATTCTACACTTCTTGGCCTTCCGATGAGGTATGTAATCTTTCTCTGGCACAATAAATTCCAGAATGTAAGCACCTTTTTCCTCGTCCCCTGGCTCCTCCAAAGGCTCAGATGACTCGATTTCTATGTCATCATCCAAACACAATGTTGAAAAAATGCATGGAATGAGGACCAATGCGTTCCAGCTCTAGAACTGCATCACTATTTACATCCTCATATGTACACACACTAGAGTCTTCAAATATTAACATTATCTACTTCCTCACAGGACTCTAGCGTGCTTTCCTCAACATGGACATCATCAATAAAAATATGGTCGAATGATTGACTCTCCACTTTTAGCTCCTCAACTCAGAACTATTTTGTTGGGCATTAGATGCATCAACGTTTGCAATCAATTAAGCTCCCAAGTCGTGAATAGCAGTGTAACGCCCCAAAATCCGAGGAATGCGACCGGCGCTCAACCGAGTAAACCCGACTGAGCAAGCCTGACAGGTTTCATACATACTACCCAATCTTTGAATAAAGAGGAAATATACATCATTAATCAAATTCTATAAACAAGTCTTTAACGATTTCCATTTCACTTTCATTAGCAACTTCGTTCATAATTCGAAGGTATACAAGTTTTATACATCTTTTCCAAACATCATTATTTCTATTTAATTCCGATACCTGACACTACCCAGAACCTGTCTACGGAGCCTCTAAACACAACTGAAGAGTAATGTAAGATGGAAATATCGGTAACAAGGCTCCGGCTATACCTCAAATACAAAGTACATGATAAACAGATGAAATAGGACACCGAAACAAAGTGGGGCTCACCAAGTCAGCTGAAAGGATGATGCGCCACTAGCTGCGACCAACACTGCCTGCTATAGAAACACCTACATCCATTTAAAGACGTAGCGCCTCCGGCAAAAGGGACGTTAGTGCCATTGAATAACACTAGTATGTATAACTAAACACCATCTCAGTAGAAAGAACTATCATAAAAGAACAAAGAAATCTTAAACACCATTTCAAGATAAATAACTATCATACAAGAACAAAGAAATTTTAAGTATTCAACCAAAGCTTTAAACAATCACTACATCATCAAATACAAATAAGGGATCACATAGCTTTCACACAATTTCCATAACTTTAGTTTGGGGCATTCCATATTGTTGCATCATTATCCACATTACCACCGCTTCCATGAGTGGAGTCCGATCACGGCCCGATCGGCTAGGCCGTCTCCCGAAGACGTTACCATGACTTCATTCATACCTTCCAGTTTCACTCATCAATACATTGCCACCACGTATATATATCATGGCGTTCGATCACGGCCCGATCGGCTAGGCCGCCTTACCGAGGCATTTCCAATTTTCCATCACTCATCTCATATCAACCTTTGTTTCCCATAAACCATTTCATAGGCACTTAGGGCCACAATTATCACATCATACTTGGCACTAGGCCATATTTCACAACTCACAGTCCACATCACTTTCACTTTCAACAACAAACTTACAATTTAAGATAATAGGCATACACAAGAGAAATTCAAGTTATAAGCATAGAGAGGAATTCTCATGATTCGGCACAATAATCACAATTTAAACTTGACTTGAAATCTAGGCAATTTAGCATATACTTCACATTCTCCAATCTCAATTTATTGTCTAAGCATTTCAATACATGATTCACATTCCTTGCACCTTTTCAAGTTATCAAGAATATCATATTGATCATGTTGAGACACATCTTTCACGCATATAAGGTTGCAACACCAATTCATGTGGAATAACAATCAATACAAGAACCCAAACTTTAATCTTACCGCATTTACACAAGTACCAAAGGAGCTCAATTTCTAAAAAGACGGGGTTTTAGCCATACATACCTTGTTTAAGCTTTCCTTAAGTTACTACGACATTTCGGAAATTCTAGCAATCCCAATCTACTTTGAGACATAACAAACTTGAACACAAATTAGGAAGGCATTCATGGTTTCAGCTCATTTGAGCATTTTATCAAATACTAGTTGAGCATCTTGATTTCAAATCTCTTTTACTAGGTTTCCTTCATTCCCCAACCCAATCTTTACTTATTTATGTTCAACAATCTTTCCACAAGCCTACTTTGTACATGTATGTATACATAATAGTATTAAACCCAAGAATCATACCTCAATACCCCATCTTATACCCCAAACTCGAAATTAAGGTCTAATGTATAGAATCTTACCTCTTAGATGAAGAACTTGTGATTGGGTTCTTTGATTCTTGAAGATTGATGCAAGATTGGATGATTGAATGTTGGGTTCCTCCTTCTCTCTCTAAAATGCTCTCAACTCTCTATAAAATCAGTGGAAAAATGACCCCAAATGAAGCCCCAAAGACTATATATTAAAATGGGGTCGGGTTATAAAAATAGAAAGATTAACCCTCCGAATGCGGGTCTGCGATCGCATAATGGACCGCAGAATAGGTATGCTGGCCGCAAACGCGTCGCAAAGCTCGGTGCCCAAAACTGGGCTACACTGGTCCAGTTTGCGACCAGATTTGCGATCCCAAATCAAGTATGCGGACCGCATAATAGTTTTTGCGATCGCATATCTGACACAGAATCGCATTTTTCCAGCCTTTGGTAATTTGATCATAACTTTGTGTAGGAATGTCCAAACGACGAACGGTTTGAAGCGTTGGAAACTAGACTCAAAGACCTTTCATTTTATAGGTTGATAATCACATAAAACCATATATACATATAGATGTGGTCGTCCAAAGTGTGGACTTGTGCGAACTCATTTGGAATTTTAGCCTATTATGAAATTTTCCAATTTGACTTGGACTTAGGCCTCCCATTAGACGACACATTACACATTATGAGGCTTATTTAACAAATCCAATTGATCCCCACCATGTTAATAGCATATAAAATATTATAATTGGCCTACATGGCATCACGAAATACTAGATTACTTAGCGAAATTTTCAGGGGCCTTACAAGCAGTGCCAAATTTTTCGATCTCTTATCCCAGTTCTGTCACGACCCCAATCCCCGGTCGTGATGGCGCCCAACACAATGCTAGGCAAGCCCGACCAATTCAACACTCTCAATCCCTCAAATAGAGTTCATTACCAACTAACAGGGGTTTAGTTACCAAATCAGCATGAATAGCAATTTGTAACAGAAGATAAAATGCACGAAGTCAAGTAACATCATTACATATCCCACCGATCCGGTGTCACGAGCCAGGAGCCTCTAATACAAGTCTGAGAAAAATAGCCTAAACAAGAGATAGTCTAAAATACTGAAAGTAAAGAGGATAGAAGGAGAAATCGGGTCTGCGGACGCCATGCAGCTACCTCGATGACTCCGGTGAGATCTGAATGGCAGAGATAGCTCGAACTATGCCTCAGGGATACCTGTATCTGCACACATGGTGCAGGGAGTAATGTGAGTACTCCGACCCAGTGAGTAATAATAATAAATAATGACTGACGGAAAGAAATCTCGTAAAAGCACTAAGTAGTTCTATATCAAAGCAGTCAGAACCTTTAACAACAACTAAATGAAGAAGTCAGCCAAAATCCTTTAAACCGGTACTCAACTCATTTATTCTCGCAATAACCGTAATCATAGTATTACCGCTGCGGTGTGCAGCCCGATCCATATTAATGTACTGCTGCGGCGCGCAGCCTGATCCATAATATATATATATATANGGGGGGGGGGGCGGGCTGCCACGTTATGTCTTAGCTAATTTTTTAATTAATCTCCCACTAAACTCATTAATTACCCAATTATCCACATAATTAAAAACTATCTTAAATTACTTAAAATACTACTCGCTTTTAATACTTTATACACCTTACTATAATATACTTTGCTATTATGGTCATATAGTACCATATAAAATAAATACATACACTCTTATTTTATTACAACATCCATGTAAAAATATATATATTTTCTCAATTTATAATTTTCCTAATCTCATATAAAGAGAAAAAACTCTCGTACGCTTAGTTCTTAAAATGGTAAAAAGATAACCTTCTTTTCTTGTGAAAAAAATAATTCATATCTTTACAATAAAGAAAATCTCATAAACTTTCTCATATTATGTGTATAATTTAAAAGATATTCGAAAGTAGTGATATTCATAACTATATAAAATCATATTTTCAAACCTTCTTTTTTTTTTACAAAAATGTTCCACTCAAAATACCATATAAAATATATATATAAGGGTATCGAGATTGTTAAACTTACGGGGTGTAACAGCAATGCTGCCCATACTAGCTGTCTTCCTACTCAAGGCATCGATTACCACATTGGCCTTCCCGGGATGACACAAGATGCTGATATCGTAGTCTTTCAATAGCTCTAACCACCTCCTCTCCCTCAAATTGAGATCCTTTTGCTTGAACAAATAATGCAAACTCTTATGATCCGTGAACACCTCACACGACACACCATATAGATAGTGTCTCCAAATCTTCAGCGCGTGAACAATGGCTGCCAACTCTAAGTCATGAACATGGTAGTTCTTCTTGTGAACCTTCATATGCCGTGAAGCATATGAAATTACCTTGCCACCCTGTATTAATACCACACCAAGCCCAATACGAGATGCGTCACAATATAATGTATAAGGCCTTGAACCTATGGGCAATACCAACACCGGTGCCATAGTCAAAACTGTCTTGAGCTTCTGGAAGCTCGCCTCGCACTCGTCCGACCATCTGAACGGGGCACCCTTCTGGGTCAACCTGGTCAACGGGGCTGCTATAGATGAAAATCCCTCCACAAACCGACGGTAATAGCCCGCCAATCCCAAAAAACTCCAGATCTCCGTAGCTAATGTGGGTCTAGGCCAGTCCTTGACTGCCTCAATCTTCTTAGGATCCACCTGAATACTCTCTGGTGATACAACGTGACCCAAGAAAGCCACTGAACTCAACCAAAACTCGCATTTTGAGAACTTAGCATATAACTGGCTGTCTCTCAGAGTCTGAAGAACGATCCGAAGATGCTGCTCATGCTCCTCTCGACTGCGGGAATAGATCAAGATATCATCAATAAAAACAATCACAAAGGAATCGAGATAGGGCTTGAACACCCGGTTCATCAAATCCATAAATGCTGCTGGGGCATTTGTCAACCTAAATGACATCACTAGAAACTCATAATGCCCATACCGAGTCCGAAAAGCTGTCTTAGGGACATCGGATGCCCTAATCCTCACCTGATGGTAGCCAAATCTCAAATAAATCTTCGAAAATACCTTGGCACCCTGAAGCTGATCAATAAGTCATCAATCCTCGACAATGGATACTTGTTCTTGATGGTGACTTTGTTCAACTGCCGATAATCTATGCACATCCTCATCGATTCATCTTTCTTCTTCACAAACAACACGGGTGCACCCCAGGGCAAGACACTAGGTCTAATGAAGCCCTTATCAAGCAAGTCTTGCAACTGTTCTTTCAATTCTTTAAGCTCTGGCAGGGCCATACAGTATGGCGGAATAGAAATAGGCTGAGTGGCCGGAGCCAAATCAATACAGAAGTCAATATCCCTGTCGGGTGGCATCCCTGACAAATCTGCAGGAAACACCTTTGGAAACTCACGAACGACCGGTACTGAATCCATGAAAGGAACCTCCGCACTAGAATCGCGGACATAAGCAAAGTAATCTAGACACCCCTTCTCGACCATATGCCGAGCATTCACATAAGAGATAACCATGCTGGTAGAATGGCCTGGAGTCCCTCTCCACTCCAATCGAGGCAACCCCCGGCAAGGCTAAGGTCACTGTCTTAGCGTGACTGTCCAATGTAGCATGATAAGGTGATAGCCAATCCATCCCCAAAATGACATCAAAATCGACCATTCGAGAAGTAGGAGATCAATACTAGTCTCAAGACCCCCAATAATAACCACACATGAACGATATACACGATCTACAACAATAGAATCCCCCACAGGCGTGGACACATGCACAGGGGAACTCAAAGAATCACGTGACATAACCAAATATGAAGCAAAATAAGATGACACATATGAATAAGTAGAACTCGGATCAAATAGCACTGAGGCCTCTCTACTACAAATTGAAACCGTGACTATGATAATCGCGTCAGATGACTCAGCCTCAGGCCTGGCTGGAAAAGCATAGCGTCGGGTCAGGGCCCCACCACTCTGAACTACATCTCGAGGACAAGCCCGGTCTGGCTGGCCTCCACCTCTAGCGGCCTGACCTCCACCTCTAATGCCCCAACCTCCACCTCTAGCTGTTTGACCCCTACCTCTAGCTGGCTGAGCAGGCGGTGAAGCACCTGGTGCCGGAACTGTGGCACGAAAACCCTGATACTGAGAACTGCTCGATGCTCGAGGACAATACCTGGCAATGTGCCTCGAATCACCGCAAGTATAACAAGACTTCGGCTGCTGAGACTGCTGACCCTGAAACTGACCCTGGCGGCCTGAATAACCACCCTGAAAACTCTAGAGCGGAGGTGCACTAATAGGAACTGGTGGTGCACTGTAGGCTAGCTGATCGGAATAATGCATATGGGGGCCACGGCTGTCGCGCCCCCTTTTCCCCCCTTTTTACGGGGAAGTCCGGGTTTCGACATTCATGGGGGTAATAACTTATTTCCTTTTGGGAATTGGGTATTTGAAGAGTCGCCACCTAACGGATTATGGTGTGTTAGGGCACCTAGAGCGATCAACTCTTAGACTAGTTTGCATTACCAGAGATTAGGGTAAGGGCTCGAAATAACCTTGAGGGGAAGGTGTTAGGCACCCCTCTCGGTCCACAACTGTGGATCCCGGCCGAACTTATACTTACGAATTAGTCCATTAACAAATAAATAGTTGAAGCAAATAATTGTAAATAAAGCATGTTGGGCATTGTATAACTCAAATAATAAGACAAGAATTTAAACAGGTTGTGTGCATAAAAAGGAAAGTAAAGTTTTCGAGTAAAGAGGATTTGGGAGAGAGGGGTCCTAGGTTGGTTAGACTATAGGATCACATCAGTTCAATACCCGGTGATCACTCCTTAGAAAGGGGCTACGCGTGGCATTAGCGCACCGGTCATCATATCCATATCTACCCTTCCCACCCCTTTAGTGGTTATTAATGCGAGTGTTAGGTAGCGATCTCTATTGCGTGCTATTACCCGTCTCTTCTTAATGATCCTGGAGGAAATTTAGGACCTCTACCTATAGGTAGTTCTAGACAGACTCTTAAGGTTTTAAAGGAGAAAATACTAAGGCGATAAGCAAGAACACATAGGACTTTGGCAAATAAAAGCATAAAGTAGCAGATAAGGGCTCAAGTTCACCTCCACAGATAGTGCATGTAAAATAGCACGACTCAAACACAAATAAAGGCCATATTGTTAATCAGTATCCTAGGACATGATATCTAAGCGAATATCAGAACAAATGAGATATGTAGTTTATAAACTCAGGAGTAGGAACCCTATCAATTTGCCTACCGATTTTTAAGCCTGTTAGAACGACATTAAGCAGTAAACACAAAGAGGCAGTTTCCAGTTTTATAAGAGATTTGATTACCTAAGGCTTGCCTAGGCGTAGGGTAATGCACAACAATTATCAGAGTTATTAAAACAGTTTAGAAGTTATTTTACCTAAAGCATGCTGTTCTACGTGTTGCAAAGATATACAGGATTATGACCGATTTTACTTAAGCAGGATGATCAAACGCAAGACTGTTTTTATGTCCTTTTTTCATGTGTCAGTAGTTTAAATAGGTGTGACTGAGCGAGTGTGAGCGTGATCCTAAAAACAGGGTATCTAATATGCATATAAAATGCAGAATGATTTATATGCAAAATTCCTAAAGCAGGATTTCTAAATGCACATCATGATTGCAGAATTTCCTAAAGCAGGATTTCTAAATGCATAAAGGTTACATTATTGTAGAGCATGCGGTCAAGCGTACAGGAGTAGCAGTTTTGTTTTAATGCCATTTTATCCTAGAAACAGTATTTCTAAAGGATAGCAAGAATATCAAAATGAGATGCTGAAACAGTAAACCTAAGAACATGATATCTAATGCATGACATGCTTGGAATGTATTGGTCCTAAACATGGATTCTAATGCGCATATAGGAAACGTAAACCTAAGGCATGGTTTCTACCCATTGATATTGATAACATATGTAACTACCCTCCCCTTTTCATTAGCCAACCCCAATGGCTGTTTACAAATAATTATTACAAACCAGATGAACAGATTACATACTGTAGATAAGAAAAAGAAGAAGTTACACTATAGGGAGCCTGAAGCAGGCCCAAGTGATTTCCCCAAACCTCCAATAGCCTCAAATGCCAATTTCAAAGACAATATCATTGTCTAGGTGCGTCAAAGTTCCCTAAGGATCTCAAGGATCCCGGGCAGTGCTCATACCTGGACTTGGTAACCAAATTGAGTAAGTGTAGTGTGGAAGGGCCAGCCTCAATGTGCCAGAGTTCAGAGGGTTCTCAAAAAGATCCCAAGGCAGTACACACACTGGAGGGGGCAGAACCTAGGGACTTAGGAACAGAGTGAGAGTGCTTAACATAGTTTTGAAAGGGTTTTAGTAAGAAAACAGTGTTAAAAGAGACTTGTTTGAAACAATTTTGTGGAGTAAAAGAGAGAGTCATACAGTAAAACAACTTTGAAAAGGGAGAGTTATATAATTAGACAATAGTAGATCAAACATGGAACCAAACCAACTCAGCAATACTTAAAGAACACAAAACAAAAGGAACAAACCTACACGCATGGGTGATAGGGATTGGGGACACATAGAGCACATGATGGTAAACACACAATAGGCAGAGGTCCACATAGATACAGAATCAGAAGCTCTTAAGGGGTTCATGGGATTGGGGTACAACATGAACTTTAGAATTAACACAGAACGAAATAACTTTAGGGTACAAATTATTTTGCCAAAGAAGGATTCATACTAAAACCAGTTAGACATAAAGGGGATCGAGTCACATTGACTACAAAAGATAAACATGCTGATCGTAAGGGGTAGTATATGACTAACACAAAGAGATTAATTACATGTTGAACAGCAGAAACATAGGTAGAAACAAATTAGGAACATGATGAGCTGAAGGAGGAAAAGAAACATATTGTTTTTGAGACTTAAATTGAAATCAGGACACACCAGTAAAGAAGATAGTAAACACAAAAGTGAAGGGGCAAGAGAGCATAATATTCAGCCTTGGCTTGCATCCGGCTAACTCAGAATAATAGCAAGTAACCACAGAAAGAGAGCAGAAAGCTTTGAGTGTGTGAGAGTTTTTGAACCAAAGTGTTCGTGTGTTTGTGTTAATAAGAGAGTATGTATATATAGTAGTTCGAAATTAGGTAAAATAAGGCAAGAATCAAAGTTCAGCAATAATTATGGAACCATGTACTAATCAGAATCAAATCAATGCAAGTACTCCCTTAATTAAGGGGTAATTAACCAACGGTAATGGGCAGAAAATATTTAAGGAAAGAAATCAAGTAAGCATTAGGTACAAAATAGTCAATTAGGGGTAAATACATAAAGGTTCAATTAAGGAAACAGTTTGTGAAGAATCAGTAAATAACACGGTTAACCAAATAAGGTAAGAAAACTAAATAAAGTTGCAGAATATGGAAATAATCGAGAATCAGCACATAGTAAATCAGGGAATCAAGAATTCGAAAATACTGATTTGCGGATAGTAACATGGGTTCCCAAGAATAAGCAAATAAACCAAAATTAAACAGGAGAATCGAAGGTCTAAAGGGTTTTTCAAATCAAGCCAAGAAACAGGGAGCTCAGAGTCAATCAAAGGGAGAGTCATGAGTCATGTTTTAGCATATAAATAGAGTGAGATAGGAGTAACCAAACATAGCAAGCAAAGAGGCAAATCTTGACCAGTCGAGACGAACACAAGCACATAGAGCTGGTGTGAGTTAGGCATAAGAAACTCAGTAGAAATACATTCGAGGCGAGATAGTCACAGAAGCTCAAACAAGCAACGATCAGTCATGCTAATACACATAATCAAACGAAGAAATCTAAAAATTAGGGCTTTCAACATAGACGAGTTGAAGAGGTAGTAAAATCACAGAATCAGTCAAAAGATGCGAGAAATAGGAGTTTGAAACATAAAGAATCCATTTAAACAACATTTTTAAAAAAAAAATTTTGAATCCCTAATTTTAGAAGAAGGTGAAAAATGGAAAATATTGCCTCTCCAGGTGAGGACAATGTACTGGATAAACCAGTGTGGAGATTAGAAACAAAAGGGAAATTTACGGTTAAATCAGCTTGGGATTATCTTATTCCATGCCATCAAGATGTTGCTGCTGCTTGAATCCATAGGAGGAATCCATAGCACATGTATTTTTCAATTCATATGCTGCTAGAAAGGTTTGGGGCTATTTCTTCTCTCATGCAGGTTTATCTTTGTAAGGATTGAACTTACAACAAGCCATAGTGAAATGCTAGACAGTAGACGTGATTCCAAGATTAAAACCTATATTTCAAGCATTACCTTGCATCATTACATGGGAGTTATGGAAAAGAAGGAATAGTAATAAACATGGAGATGCAATATCGATCAATAGGGTGGTATATCAAATTAACACCACCATCCAGTCGTTGATCAAGGTAAGGAAGCCAAATCTGAAACAGGAGCCTCATAGATGGCCAGATATTTTGGTTATGATGGAAAGATATATGCCTAAGTTGAAGGTTAGTAAGGTCACATGGGAGCTGCCAGGAGAGGGAAGGATAAAAATTAATACGGATGGAGCATCAAGGGGTAATCCTAGAAGGAGTTCAATAGGTGTCTGTTTGAGGAATGAGGCTGGTGATATTGTATATGCTTTGGGAAAGGAAATAGAGGAGACAAAAAACACAAAAGTAGAAGCTTTAGCTATACTGGAGGATCTAAGATATTGTGTGCAAAATAACACTGATAACATTTGGTTGGAAACTGATTCGATGTTGATGAAGAATGTTATTAATGGGTTATGGAAACCACCTTGGATAGTTGAAGATGAAATTGCAGAGATAAAGAAGATATTGGAGCAATTTATTGGAGAGGTTACACATATCTATCGAGAAGAGAATACGCTTGCTAACCATTTGGCCAATTATGCACTTGATATGGGCAATTTTGAATGCCATGATTTTCAACACTTGGACACACAAGGGAGGAGATTGGTGAATGTAGATAAATTGTTATGTCCAAATATGAGAATCAAGGTAGCAAGAAACTAAAAAAGAAGGGAGAAAGTAGTTCAAAAGAGATGGAAAAAGGCCTGGGCAAAAAAAATAGATCACCAATTTCGAATCCAGATGGAGGAGAAGGTGGTGTTTGGTTTTTCACTAACGATGTGTTCTTTTTTGCAGGAATTCATACTATAACTATGCCATATCCTGTGAGGAACTATCAGTTGGTGGTATTAGCACATTGTGCTCATTCCACTGGTAGGAAATCAAGGATAAGCACAAGTGTAGGAACAAGGAAGTATACGAGGTTATTAGGTGTTTTTCTAGATGCAAATTGGAGGATGCTTTTTATATTTGAACACACCTACTTCCTTCTGCATTCACTGGTCAAGGAACAACTAAGACAATGGATTTGGGTAGATCAAGATATTGGTACATGCATCTGGAAGCATCCTTCTATGCATATGATCGAGGTTCTACTGGTAAGGCTAGGCAATGGCATTGGGACAGAGGAACATGGATTATACATGAGGGTCAGGAACAGTAGCAGCAGGGGTAAGCGTGACCCATGTAATGGGACATTTTCAACCAAGCAAAACAAGCAAAACAAGGAAATAATGCCCAGAATGTTTAAGCGAAATGGGCAATATGGGTTGGGTGTTTCAGAAAAAGGAAGGGAGATGTCAAAGGATACAGGGAGTCAGGCAAAGAGTGGTGTTCGACAACAGGATAGGAACATAGAGGAAGCTAGAATTTGGAGTCAAAAGGAGGATACCACACAAGTAGAAAATTCAAAGGGGAGCATGTTAAATGAAGGGATATTGTATAACAATTCACAAATCTGGTACTTTGGGGATGTATGGTTGAGAGGGAATGGAATTGAAGTGAGGAAAAATGAGGTAGGGTGGTGTAGAACTACTTCAAAACATCATGTACAAATTCTATGGGAGGAATACATGGTGATATTTTTTTCTACTAACTTTGTTTTCTTTTTTGCAGGAAACGATATTGTACTCATTCCTTGTCACTTATTACGACTTTGATGGGTGGTATTAGCACTATGTGCTCATTCCCTTGAAGAAGGAAAGGTGACATGCACAAGCATGAGAATGAAATCATGGAATTGCTTAAGCTTAAATATAAAGAAGCTCTGGTTTGGGCACATTCAAGGAAAAAACGAGGCATTTCAGAAGGAAATATCAATACTACAGCTTTATGTAGTATGTGAACTGCCAAAACATGTTAAGGTTTCATGCACAAAGGCTACAACGATGGAGGCTACAGGAAATGGAAGGAAAAATCAGCAAAATATGCAGGCATGGACTCATGGGCAGCACCTTTTTTGCTGTACAATTCTGGACACGAGGACTGCAATCTGGGCTAAAGATGCAATGCAATATGATGCTATGTTACCTCAGGAAGTATTGCATCCATAAAATACAGCAGGAGCAGGAAAAAAAATATGCAAAAAGGGCAGTAGAAGTGTAGGCATCACACAGTACTTGACAGTACAAATACTCTCTACAGGTATATTTAATGAAAGCATGCACTACTGGGAGGAAATTCTAGACAACTGGACAAAGCAAATGACAATACAAGTTCAGCAAATACAACCTCAATGTGCTATAGGCTTGACAATAGCTATCACTATGCAAAGAGGCTATTTGTGCAAACATGGGGCAGCATTACATATTGGACTTCAAAGGCTAGTTTTTAATGTTTGTAATAATATTAGATTTCATAATGTACTATCACTGGGGAGTACCTCACTCACCTTTGATAATAGGGTCTATGTATTTATCAAAGTTTATTTCTTGCATTTTGTAAGACCACTAAACTTTTTTTGTTTTGATTTTTAGATATATATAAAAACTAGCCCTAGGCACACTGCCTAGTGGATTTGCCAAAAAAAAGAAAGAAGAAGAAGAAGCTGAAAAGCACTTGAAATCAACGATTCTTGTAAAATCGTTTCAAGGATAGTGTAAAACATTAAAGAAACGAACTCAAATTGTTCTAGATTTGTACAGATCTAGGAGATATAGGCAGAAACTAGGGTTTCAGAGGGAACCCATATAGAGATGAAAGAACCTGTCTAGAATCCCAAGGACCGTAACAACTACCGCACGATTTTGCCCGAAATCACACTGAAGTAGCCAAGAACAGACAAGTGACGAACCCTAGATGCATGTCGGCATGGCCCCGGGCCCTTGAAGACCTTAGAGAAGGCAAGCATGGCATGAGAGAAGCCATTGGAGGCTTTGGAGTCGATGAGAAGTCACCGGAGATAGCCGGAGATGGGAAGTCGGCGGTTGAAGACTAGGGTTAGGTTGAGTTACTGAGAGAGGAAAGGAGATGGGAGAATACAGAGGCGGCAGGTTTGGGAGAATGAGTTAGGGTTAGGGCCGTTTAGGATTAAAAAAGGAAAGGGTTAATACGGGCCGTTGATCTCTCNCGTTAGGAATTAAAAAGGAAGGGTTAATACGGGCCGTTGATCTCTCAGATCAACGGTCATGATTTAATTGGTTCTGGGTCGGGTAGGCGGGTTTAGGGTTTGGGTCGGGTAATTTGATTAGAAATGTGTTGGGGTTGGGTTAAAATTGGGGCTAAGATTGAAATGCAATCTGGCTATATTTTAAATAGCCAATTTAACCCCATATAATTTATAATAAATTATAAATAATATCTACAAAATAATTTCATGTACTAAAATGATTTAAAATAGATTTTCAACATTTTAAAAATATAGAAGGTCAATTTTATGCATATAAATGTAATTATACATTAATAGGGCTAATATTGCAATTATATGCAAATTAGTTTTAAAAATATAAATGCAATTATAAAAAATGCACAAAAATATTTTAACCATATTTTGGCATAAACATAGAATTTAAATGACTAAATCACCACAACAATAATTTGAGGAATAACTATTGGAGATTTTATGAGTAAAAGGGAAGGAAATAAATCAATTTAAAATCTTTAAAATTATAGAAAAATTATAAAAAACCTTGTGCATGCTTATATATGCATATATATATGCTATTTTGAAAGTATTTATGCATATAAAAATATAGGGAAAAATTGGGTATCAACACCCCTCTCCGGTATTGGTTTCTTAGGGGCCTTATCCGCAAAGCGGTCTTGAGCCTTGGCAGAGACGAACCTGCTGCTATCAAAAGGACGAGTAGGAGCTGACCCGCGTGCCCTGGAATATCCAGCTTGATCGCTGGATGAAGCACCGGCGGTTTGGCATTTCCTGGAGGGAGCCATAGTAACTGGAAGAAGAATAGTATTAGCACAGCACAAAAGGTGTGACTCAACTGCGGTTACTCAGACTTCACCCGCACAATTGGTCACAATTACCCATTTACACTCACTGTGGCATTTAAACAAACACTTTGTGGGCACCATATACCGGAACCCCCAATTAAATATGTTGTAACCCCATGACCACCA
>NW_017670761.1:111001-181293 GCF_001879085.1 Nicotiana attenuata | reverse complement strand
AACACCAAACTACGAGTCCAAACTAGACCCTCCAAATACCCCAATTTAAAATTCCAAAATTCCAAGCCCTAGTTCTTCCATTTTTGTTCAAGTTTCCATGAATTTCTAGCTAGATTTTACAATAGAATCACGTTTTAGGTTAAAAAATCATACCTCCAATCGATTCTCCTTGATTCCCTCTTGAATCTCCCTCAAAAAGCTCTCCAAATACTCAGCTATGGAGGAAAAATGGCTCAAAATCGCGGATGACATATTTTATAACTTTCTGCCCAGGTATATACTCTTCGCGATCGCGGAAAATGCTTTGCGATCACGAAGCACAACTTTTCTCAGCCCAATATTTGCCCTTCGCGATCGCGGACAATGCTTCGCGATCGCGAAGAACAAGTTCCATCTTCCGGACAGCCTCCAGTATAATGGTCATAACTTCACACAACTCCAAATGACAAATGGTTTAATATTCTGAAAACTATACACCAAGGGCTACAATTTTATAGGTTGCTCATTTCCTGAGTCATTATATATTGCGAGATATAAGCTTACAAAATCAGCTCTGTGCAGCGGAGGTTTCCAAACTCTCCCCGGGCAGCCTGTAGTGTAACTACCATAACTTTTTGTACATTAATCAAAATGCCAATTAATTTACATTTATGAAAACTAGACACAAAGGACTACAACTTTCATTTTTGGATCATCTCTAAATTCCTTATAGATTGCAAGATATAAGCTTCCAAAGTAGGATCAGTGCAGACTATTTACTCTATGCGATCGCGATGGTTCATCCGCGATCGCAAAGCACTAATATTTTTCTCGCATTTTACTCACCGCGATCGCGTCCAATTCCCCGCGATCGCGTAGAACACTGCTGTAGCCAAAAACCAGTAGCTAAAAATAGCTTAGAAATGGTCCGAAACCACCCCGAAACTCACCCGAGGCCCTCAGGACTTCAACCAAAAACACCAATACACCCTAAAACCTCATTCAAACTTGTTCCAATCATCAAAACACCTCAAACAACACCAAATCCATCAATTCACATCGAATTCAAGCCTAAGTTTTCTAAAACTTCCGAAATACGCTTTCGATCAAAAACCCAACCAAACCACATCCGAATGACCTGAAATTTTGCACACACATCCCAAATGACATAACGAAGCTACATCAACTCTCGAAATTTCATTCCAACCCTCGGATCAAAATCTCACCTATCAACCGGAAATCGCTAAAATACTAACTTCGCCAATTCAAGCCTAATTCTACACCGGACCTCCAAAACCAATTCCGATCACGCTCCTAAGTCACAAATCACCTAACGAAGCTAACCAAATCATAAAAACTCCGATCCGAGCTCATATACAAATAAGTCAACTCTTGGTCAAACCTTTTAAATTCAAAGCTTTCAACTGAGACTGTTCTTTCAAATTCATACCGATTTCCGTGAAAACCAAAACCAACGATCTACATCAGTCATAACACATTACACGGGACAAGTCATGCCTGAGAACTGGCGATCAAGGCCCAAAATCTCAAAACGACCGGTCGGGTCGTTACACTGAAGCACCGTGAGAAGCCTGTAGTGCTGAATGAAACGGCCTGAGAGGATGGCCTGTACCAAAAGTACCCTTGCCTCCAGACGAGGCACCACTGAATCCACCAGAATGACGAGGTCTCTTGTCAGATCCCTTACCACTCCCCTGAGCTAGTACTATCTCTACCCGCCTGGCAACATTGGTTGCCCCCTAAAAAGAAATCTCACTCCCAGTCTCCTTAGCCATCTACAATCTGATAGGCTAAGCAAGTCCCTCAATAAACCTCCTCACCCTCTCTCTCTCTCTCTCTCTCTCTCTCTCTCTCTCTGTAGGAAGCAGAAGAATAGCATGACGGGCCAGATCCACAAATCGAGTCTCGTACTGAGTGACAGTCATAGAACCATACTGCAGACGCTCGAACTACCTCCGATAGTCCTCTCTTTGAGTGATAGGAAGGAACTTCACAAGAAATAACTAACAGAACTGGTCCCAAGTGAGAGCAGGCGATCCAGCTGGTGTGGTCAACATATAATCCCTCCACCATCTCTTGGCGGAACCTGTCAGATGAAATGCAGCAAAGTCGACCCCATTGGTCTCCACTATCCCCATGTTCCGTAACGCCTCATGACAACTGTCCAAATAATCCTAGGGATCCTATGAAGATGCACCGCTTATGTGAATTGGGAAAAGCTTGGTAAACCTATCCAATATCCACAAAGCCTCAGAAGACATAGTTGATCCGTCACCGGTCTGTGCTGCAACACCCGGTGAACTAGCCCAACAGGCTGAGCTACTGGAGTCTAAAACTGAGGAGCCATCTACTCCCGGAGTGTGGGTAGTGGGAGTCTGTGCTCCTCTCCCAGCCTGAGAGACAGCTGGTGCTACGGGGAATGTGCCGGTCTGTTCCACACTCTCCATGAGGCCCACTAGACAGGCCAAAGCATCCTGAAGCACTGGGGTGGCTATGAACCCCTCTGGGACCTGAGCTGGTCCCGCTGGAACGGTCTGGGCTGGAGCCTCCTAATCAAACTCTACTTGAGGCTCTGCCGCTGGTGCTGCTGCTCGAGCTCTGGGTTGAGCCCTACCCCTACCCCTACCTCGGTCTCTAGCACGTCCTCGTCCTCGACCTCGGCCCCTCGTAGGAGCTGCACTGGGGGCTCTGGCTGCTGCTCAGCTGAAGATGCGGTGCGTGTTCTCGCCATCTACGAGAGAACAGAATAGAAGAGTTCAATTAGCCATGATAGAATAAAATCGCCCGACAGAGAAGAATAGAAGTGAAACTGTTCCTAACTCCATAGCCTCTGGAAGATAAGTACAGACGTCTCCGTACCGATCCTCCAGACTCTACTAAGTTTTGCTCGTGAATTATGAGACCTAGGAAACCTAGTGCTCTGATACCAACTTGTCACGATCCGAAAATCCCACCATTTGGACCGTGATGGCGCCTAATATCACACTTGCTAGGCAAGCCAACGTTAGAGATTTATTAAGCCAAATTCTTAAGTTTTTCAATGATAACATCAAATAAGCCATTACAACGTAAAAGAAAAGCGCGTAAATCCATAACAACTTTAATACTTATACACAACTACCCAGAATCTGGTGTCACAATCCACGAACTACTAAGATTTAGCTACAAGTAAGGTGTCTGAAGAAAATACAACGGTTTTCGATACAAATGAAACAGTAAAGGAAATGCATTGAAGGGGATGCCAGGGCTTGCGGACGCTAACAGGACTACCTTGGGTCTCCAAACGGATCAAGCCAGCAGCTAGACTCAGGGTCAACTCGGTCCGGTACCCAAATCTGCACAGAAAGTGCAGAGTGCCCGCCTCACCTTCACGTTCGCGAGACTAGGCTCGCGTTCGCGTAGAGTTTCCCAGGTCCCCTGACTGGCCTATATAAAGCTACGCGTTCGCGGTCGACCGGTCGCGTTCACATAGAGCAACTCTCCCCAATGCTCTGCGTTCGCGACCCTGGTCTCGCGTTAGCGTAGAGTAAAATCCTCCCCCGCCCATTTTCCCCTTCGCGATCGCGAGAGTGACTACGCGATCGCGAGAGTGACTACGCGATCGCGAAGCACAATGCACCAGACACCAGATACATCACTCTCACACAAGACTTTCTAAGCCCAAACATCCCGTAGCCTATCCGAATCTCACCCGAGCCCTCGGGGCTCCAAATCAAACATGCACACAAGTCTGAAAATATCATACGGACTTGATCGCATTATCAAATCGCCAAAACAACACCTAAAACTACGAATTTAGCACCAAATTGAATAAGAAAGCTTTAAAACTTCTATTTTCTCAACCGAACATCCGAATCACGTCAAATCAACTCCGATTCTCGCCAAATTTCATAGACAAGCCTTAAATATCATAATGAACCTGTACCGAGCACTAGAACTAAAACACGGACCCGATACCAATGAGATCAAACATTAATCGAATTCTTAAAACCATTTAATTTTTCAGACTTTCAATTTTCATCAAAAATTCATTTCTCGAGCTAGGGACCTCGAAATTCGATTTCTGGCATACGCCAGGTCCCATATTTTGATACGGACCCACAGGGACTGTCAAAACACGAGTCTGGGTCCGTTTACTCAAAACGTTGACCGAAATCAACTAAATCAACTATTAAAGGCAAAAATTATTATTTTCATCAACTTTCAACATAGTAGCTTTCTGGAATCATGTCCGGATTGCGCACGCAAATCGAGCAGGGATAAAATGAGGTTTTTAAGACCTCAGAATGTAGAATTTAGTTTCAAATCATAAGATGACCTTTTGGGTTATCACATTTAAAAATGGCAAATGAAAACTTTAAGTTTATCATGGCATGTGCTATCTCTTAGTAAACTTCTGGTTTACTATGGCATAAATTTTTGCATTAGTAAACTTCTGATTTACTGTGGCTACTTTTGTATTTGCAAATTTCTGATTTACTGTAGCAACTTTTGCCTCATTAAAACATCTTATTTACTGTGATACATGATATCGTATAAATTGAAGAATAAGGTGGGTAACTTCTCTACTTTACCCCTTATGATTGTGGAAACATGAAGTTTTTCAATCTTACAATCATTTGTAGTCCCAATATGATAGCCATTTGTATTAGTTGTCACGACCCAATTTCTTCTATAGGCCGTGATGGCGCCCAACATTACCGCTTGGCAGGCCAACAATAAACTAACCACATGATTATTTCTTTTAACAATTTAGAAATAGTTGATTTTTAATTAATGATTAAATAAGAAGTGAAAATATAATAAAGTGAGAGATAAATAATTTTTAAGGGCAATGAGATAAGTAAATAACCAAAAATCATCATGTGTCTACTAGCAAATTTTTCAAGATCTGGTGTCACAAGTGTATGAGCTACTAGTAGAATATACACAAAAAAATACTACACTACTGTCTGAAGTGAAATAGATAGAAAGTAAAAGCAAAAGAAAGACTTCGGGCGCTGCAGAGCGGGCTCGAAAGGAAGCTCACCGTAAAGTCTCATAGAATCAAGAGTGCGCGCCGTGATGATAACCAGATGCACCTGCCTCAGATCCTGCACGATTAGTGCATAAGTGTAGCGTGAGTACATAAACAACATGTACCCAGTAAGTATCTAATCTAACCTCGAAGAGGTAGTGACGAGGGGTCGACTTCGACACTTATTATGGGCTAACAATAAAATACCGAGATTATAATTAAGCATGGGCTACGAAAATGAAGCTAAAAACTCAATAAGAAATAAATAAACAACTCTTTCACTAATTGTAATTCCCAATTCAATTTCCATCATTTAACAATTTAACCTCTCAAGCCAATGAAACAATATCAAGTATAATTGGGTTCCAAGTATTATTACGCATGAATTATGCCGAGGTCGTACGACCCGATCCAAAATACAGATATATAAACTGTGCACTACTGAGGGTCGAACGGCAAAAATCATAGATGTATCTGGTCTACTGCCAAGGCGTTGGGCCCGCTCCATAAGAAGAGAAGATATTTTATAAACAACCGATTCAAAGATTATTAAGAGGTTAATATTCAAGAAGTACCAAATTCTTACTAACGGTCAAGTTACCCGTCCAAAACTCAAGCAAATGAAAATTTGACCTCTTACAATTCCTTTATCAAATTCCAATATGATTTAAGCACTTAAATTAACAAGTAGGGTGCAAACATCGCAAGTATTACATGATTTGGGTCCTAAACTACCCGGACATAAGCATACTTAGTAGCTCCGCACAGACTCTCGTCACCTCATGCGTACGTAACCCCCACAAATAGAAGTACATATTAATTCAATTCACCTATGGGGATAATTCCCTCTTACAAGGTTAGAAAAGAGACTTACCTCGTTCTCAAGTTCACCTTCAGTCCCCAAATGTGCTTTAAACCCTCAATTCGGTGCTAAATGACTCGAAACTAGTCAAATGTTATATAAAATAGTCAATACGTACTCAAAAGTTCATATTAAAACTATTAAAGTGATTATCCAACCCCAATTGAAGAATTCCTAAAATTCATCCCCGTGCCTACGTGCCCGAATTCCAAAATTTTTTGAAGAAAATTGTTACCCATAACCTTACGAACTCAAATATATAATTTTCACTAAATTCCATCCATTTTCGTTATTAAATACCATTTTTATAAAAAACCTAGGTTTTTCTTCTAAACCCAGGATTTCACAAATTCTACATGTCAAATCTACCCATTATCTATGTATTTAACTCGCATTGTGTAGAAATTACTTACCTCAAGGTGTTAGGTGAAAACCCCCCTCTAAGAGCTCTAAAAATCGCCCAAGGAATGAAATAAATGAGCTCAAAATGCCTAAGTCCCGAATTAAATGAGGTTCTGCCTTCAGCGATTCTCGTACCTGCGGAAGTTTGGCCGCTTCTGCGGCTCCGCATATGCGGTCCTCCCCTTTGCTGGATCCCTCGCTCCTGCGACCAGCGGCTCGCTTCTGCAAGACCGCTTCTGCGACGTATGCGCCGTACCTGCGACCTCAGTCCGCTCCTGCGATGGTCTTCTTCGCACCTGCGTTTCCGCAGGTGCGGTGCCTTCCCCGCTTCTGCGGTTACTGGGCCGCCCACATTCGGGTGCTTCTGCGGTACGTGGCTCGCTTCTGCGAGCTCGCATCTATGGCTGGCCCTTGACAGGTGCGATTGCACCAGAAGTTGAGAGCTTCAGCTGATGCTCCCAAGTCCAAACTTGGTCCGCGCCTAGTCCGATTAACACCCGAGGCCCCCGGGGCCCTGCCCAAGCATACCAACAAGTTTGAAATCATAAAAAGGACTCGCTCGGACCCACATAACTCGTAAAACAACATCAAAACTAGGAATCACACCCCAAACAATTGAATCCAAATTAAGAACTTTTAGTTCTTCAAACTTACTCCGAACGCGCTGAAACATACTTAAACTACTCGCAATGACACTAAATTTTACCTGCAAGTCTTAAATCACCATACGGAACTATTCCCAGGCTTGGAATCTCAATTGGACCTCGATAACACCAAATCCTAATTCAAACCAAATTTAAAGAACTTTAAAACCTTCAAATCGCTAACTTTTACTATTAAGCGCCGAAACGCTCCCGAGTTATCCAAAACCTGATCTGAACATACGCCCAAGTCCGAAATCATCATACGAATCTATTGGAACTGTCAAATCTCGATTCCAAGGTCGTTTACTCAAAACATTAACCAAAGTCAAACTTAGCTCTTTTTGCCAACCTTAAGGAACCAAGTGTTCCGATTTCAAACCGAACCCTTCCAAATCCTGAACTAACCATCTTTTCATATAATAGTAAAATCATGTACGGGGAGCCTTATTTTGGGGAAGAGGGATCTAGAAAGCCAAACGACCGGTCGGGTCATTACATTAGTAAACTCCAGGTTTACTACAACATATGTTTTGACCATAATCATATAATATGAATGACATATTTGTATATAAGCTCTTTGAGATCCTTCATTAATTATCCACAATTTGGTATTTATCGAACACTACTGGTGTCATGTGTCTTCTAGACAAACAGTTAGCTCTTCAGGAGTTTTTGATACGTTCTGTACTATCAAATATTGCTTAGACACTTTTGGTATCATGAGAAAAAAATTATAATAAAATAAACAATAAAAAATAATTGTTTAAGCATAAGAAACACCTCTTCATAATGTTTTCCTACTTCAGGAGGAAATTTCAATTGTGTTGCTTCTTTAGGAGAAAATTTAAAATACAAAATATTGAGTATATATTCTCCCAGTCATATTACCTCTTTTGGAGGTGAGTCATAACAAATTTACATCAATAGCGCGCTCATATTTACGACTTTATTAATATTGTCACATTCACTTTAGGGAATTGATTAATATTTATAAAAAAATTCTCATCCTTCACGAAATCGAAAATAATTATTTGAACGCGCATTAATAACCTCAAATTGTGATGCTTCAACATCTTTTAAAATATTTACTACTTCAGGAGCAAATCGAGGTATGCATGTAATGTAGAGAATATTTCTGTAGCTTATCTTCAATTGTAACCATAGAAAGCCTAAATTATCACTTCTCGTGGTCATAGGCATATACCATTTCTGGTGGTTAACAAAATTTAGTTACAATGAGATATACGAAGCATAACCACTTCTGGTGGTAGTATATTTCTTGCAAACTCTGTTAGAGTTTAAGTGGGTCTAACAATGTTGTCCACTTTGTAATCCTTTATTAAGATAATTAGGATGAAAATAAATACCAAAATAGGTGTTTTATACATAGCATATAACCAACCAAGCGATGATAAAGATATAAACCAAATATAAGCAAAAGCCTCAAATTACATTACACAAAATTTGGCCACTCCAGACGTAAGTGATATCCACATCACTACCGCAAAGAAGAAAAGCTCATCACCTCAAGGATATAATCTACCTTATGATGCTCGCAATGAACAAGATCTAACCATGGACGTAAGAGTGTCACCTTACATAGGAGATGAACACTAAAATAGAAATTAAATTCTAAGTAAGTTCTCAAAATGACAAAGTCTCGTGCTGATAACGTGTTATAAATATAAAGAATGCAAAGCAAATAAATCAAAGACAAGTATAGAGAGAAATTGATATATTATTCAACTTCAAACTAATATACATAATGAACTGGAATTTCTTCTATTTATAGAAGAAAGGAAGCTGTTGTGTAAGCTGCTACTGCAAGCTGTTTGCAAGTTGCTACTGCAAGATGCTGTATAAGCTGTTTGTAAGCTCCTACTGCAAGCTGCTGTGTAAGCTTCTTGTAAGTTGTTATTGTACCAGCTAAAGATAATCTTCTACAGGAGTAATATTTATCCACAACGGAGTGCCGAAATAATAAGTTTCTGCAGGATGCTTATTTCCAGTAGAGTACTAAATAGATAAACATATTTACGGCAGAGTCCAATATGGATAAGCTTCATTAGGAAGCTTATTTACAACAGAGTACTAAATGGACATCCATAATATATATATATATATATATATATATATGAGAGTTAGAGCCTCGATCCCCTATTAACTGCTACACCGTATTCTTTTTTAGTCTATTGTGTACTTGCCGGTAGGTTTCGTTTTTGGTTTTAGTAAGTTGTTTGGGTACGTACTTAGTCCTTGAAAGGAAGTCTTAAGTCTTAGNATAAATACAGACGTCTCCGTACCGATCCGCGAGACTCTACTAAACCGGCTCATGACTCGTGAGACCAAGGTAACCTAGGCTCTGATACCAACTTGTCACGACCCAACACTGGTCGTGATAGCGCCCAACACACTTCTAGGCAAGCCTGACCAACTAACAACCTCAACCCGTTTTCTTATAAAGTTTATTATTAGTTAACACAGTTAAAATGCCCAATTTCCATAATAAAAGCCTGGAACAAGAGTTAAATATGCGGAAATTCAAATGATAATACCACTACATAGCCCATCGATCCGGTGTCACAAGTCAAGAGCCTCTATTATAAGTCTTTAAACAGCCTAATACATAGATAGTCTAAGAATACTGAAAGTAAAGAAGATAGAAGGAGAAATCGGGTCTGCGGACGCCATGCAGCTACCTCGATGACTCCGGTAAAAGATGAACAGGAGGAAAGCTCTCTCTATGCCTCGGAAACACCTGAATCTACACACAAGGTGTAGGGAGTAATGTGAGTACTCCGACCCAGTGAGTAATAATCATAAATAATGGCTGACAGTAAGAAAACACGTAAAGGCACTAAGCAGTTGTATATCAAAGCAGTAAATCAACTTAAAGCAGCAAAATAGTGAAGAAGTCAAGTGAAATCTCTTTAGACCAGGTAAAAACAGGTAGCTTATCAGGTATTTAACCAGTATAAATCCGTTCCTCGAACACAGTAACCATATATCTCTCACAATAACCGAAATCAAAATAATCGCTATGGCGTGCAGCCCGATCCGTACATCGCTGTGGCGCATAGCCCGATCCATATAAATAGTCGACTGCGCTCACTGGGGGTGTGCAGACTCCGGGAGGGGCTCCTACAGCCCAAGCGCTGTATTGCTGCGGCGCACAGCCCGATCCATATAAGCATTTGTTGCGGCGTGCAGCCCGATCCATAAAAGCATTTGTTGCGGCGTGCAGCACGATCCATAAAAGCATTTGTTGCGGCGTGCAGCCCGATCCATAAAAGCATTTGCTGCGGCGTGCAGCCCGATCCATAACAAATATAACATCCTCACTTTTGGGTTCTCAACCCATTTAAGTCATTTTACTCACAGTCTCTCGGGCACAATAATATAAGGTAGGGATCTCAGCCCACATATTTCCCTCATTTAGGATTAGCATTGATAAAACCGGTTCACATTGTTTGAACACATAGAAACATGACTGAGGATATGATTTTTAACAAGTAAAGTGAGGAAAATCAGTCATAATGCCCCTAAGGGTTCTACAAGTCAGCACAAGGCCCCAAATATGGCAATTAGCCCAAATCATAATGATAATAATTAAATCTCAGTCAAAAATGCGGTGAAATCATCAATCGGGACAGACCAAGTCACAATCCCCAGTAGTAATGGACCCCACGCTCATCATACAGCGTGTGTCTCACCTCAACATAGCACTACGTTATGCAAATCCGGGGTTTCAAACCCTCAGGACATCATTTACAATCATTACTCACCTCAAACCGGCCAAAGCTCTAGCTCGCTATGCCCTTGCCTCTCAAATCGGCCTCCTCGCGCGTCGAATCTGACCAAAACCAGAGCGAATATGTCACAATATGCTAAGGGAACAAAGCCCAAGCGAAAACAATCAAAAAATATCAAAAATCTCAAAATTAGCAAAACCCGAGCCCCGGGACCGCTTCTCGAAACTCAGAAATTTTCACATCATTAGATTCCTTATCTCCCCGCGAGTTCATACATATCAAAAACACAAGAATCCGAGTTCAATTGACCCCTCAAATCCCCAATTTAGACTCTCTTAATCTCAAGCCCTAAACCTCCATTTTTAGTCCAAAAATTCCTTAATTTTCAGTCTTATTTCATGAAATATCACCATATAATTGTGTTTTAGGTCCGAAATCCTTACCTTATCGAAGTTCCCTTGAAATCCCTCTTCAAAATCGCCCAAAAACTCTAAGTCCGAAGTTAAAATGAATAAACCCTTCAAAAATCGCGAAGAAGAACCATTTATACCTTCTGCCCAGGGGTTTTTGCATCTGCGACCCCTTTTACCGCACCTGCGGTATCGCATTTGCGGTCCAACCAACCGCTCCTGCGGTTTCTCATTTAAATCCAAAAGTCGCTTCTGCGAGAAAATTTCTGCATCTGCGAAGCCCCATTGACCGCTTCTGCGAAAACTTCTCCCCAGGACAAACTTCGCATCTGCGGCCTTCTTCTCGCACGTGCGGCACCGCACCTGCGGTTCCCAAGCCACAGGTGCGAAAACACCTGAAGCAGCATAGAATCTGCAATTGCACAAGTCCAAAACTCTTCCCGTTAGCCATCCGAAACCACTCCGAGGCCCCCGGGACCTCAACCAAAAGCACCAACATATCCTAAAACCTCATTCAAACTTGTTCCAATCATCAAAACACATCAAACAACACTAAATCTATCAATTCACATCGAATTCAAGCCTAAGTTTCCTAAAAACTTCCGAAACACGCTTTTGATCAAAAACCCGACCAAACGACGTCCGAATGACCTGAAATTTTGCACACACATCACAAATGACATAACGAAGCTAAAGCAACTCTCGGAATTCCATTCCGACCATCGGATCAAAATCTCACCTATCAACCGGAATTCGCCAAAATGCTAACTTCGCCAATTCAACCCTAATTCTACACCGGGCCTCCAAAACCACTTCCGATCACACTCCTAAGTCACAAATCACCTCCGGAAGCTAACCGAACCATCGGAACTCACATCCGAGCCCTCTAACTCATAAGTCAACGTCCGGTTGACTTTTCCAACTTAAGCCTTCTTAAAAGAGACTAAGTGTCTCATTTCCTTACCACATCCACTCCAACCACAAACCAATCAACTCGACCGCATAAAACACGGATAACGAAGCATAAAGAAGCAGAAATAGGGGAAACGAAGCGGTAACTCACGAGACGACTGGTCGGGTCGCCACATGAACTAATAAATTGCTACCAACTCTAAACCTCCTAGAAGATCATCCTTCTCGAGCCATCGACATTAGAAACACCGATTCGATACCGAAACTGCTACACATCAGTACCTCTGACAACCCCTTCTCAGGCACCATTTCACAGCACCCTGCCCCGTAGGCAAATCAAAGAAGACCATAACACCGGCGAACCTTAATACATTCAAACAAGGACAACGACACCACATCACAAATGAAAATTCCATTTTCTCGAAAATACCAAGTCTCATTACTCCATCAACCCAAACCTGAACATTCATATTCCGATCGTTTTTCCTTTGCTGGAATTAAACGGTGAACCTCTAAATCATGCACCGAGAAATCCTCATTTCAAGTCATTCACTGCCTCGACACATAGACAAGCACCCTACCATTGCACCAACACGGTACGATAACACGTCTGAAAATAATAGCTATCTGCGTGTAGCCTCGAAACCATAGAAAATATAGCAATTGAGCTGAAATGATAGAACATCCTTCCACAAGAAGACAATACTAACTTGCTCGAATACGCAGGGAGGAATATCCTGCTCCACATCTGTAGTACCACTGCAACTCCTCGATGCCCAATTGACACGAGCGTTGAACTTTTTATAAGAATGAGTAGGAAGGAAATAAAGGCATAAGCCTCACAGGAATCAAATTGCACAATGAGGAATCAAGAAGGGAAGTGCTCTTAACAGCCTGGTAGCCTCTCGAAGATAAGTACAAACGTCTCCTTACCGATCCTCAAGACTCTACTAGACTTGCTCATGACTCATGAGACCTAAGTGAACCTAACACTGTGAGCAAGCTGTCACGGCCCAAAATCCACTATAGGTCGTGATGGCACCTAACTCCGCCGTCAAGCAAGCCAACATTGCTTTATCATATTATTTACTCATTTTATTACTTTTGAAATCATAATTTTCATTAATTAAATAGTATGAAATAAAATTTATAGGGTGAAATGGTAGTAATTATGTGAACTACCATACTAAACATCTAGTAGAAACCCCAAAATCTGGAGCCACAAGTGCATGAGCATTTTTTATGGAGTACAACTATAATACAACATCTGTCCAGAATGTAAACAAGACAGGATAAAATAAATGGTACAATGGGGACTCGGTGGACTGCGATGCGTAGCCTGAATTGCAGGTCACAAAAAGTCTCCTCGACAGATGCGCCTACGCGCCAAGATGATCACCAAATGACCTGTCAAATCCTGCACATTTAGTGCAGAAGTGCAGCATGAGTACGTAAATCAACGCATACCCAGTAAGTATTTAGCCTAACCTCGGAGAAGTAGTGATGAGGGGTCGACATCGACACTTACTAGAGGTCCAATAAAATAATATAATAAAAGGATAAGCAGATATGAAGCATACGGCTATGATGAGGTAAATTTGTAAGTTACATAGTCTCCCAAATGTTTTCTTTTATAGCATGAACTTCTAAATCTTGTATTCTAGCTTAACAGCTCAGAAAATGCCAAGTGCCAATATCAGATAAATAAGGAATACTATGAAATGCCGGGCATCAGTGGAAGGTCTATCTCGTGAATATTCGGGCTACTAGCGATATAATGCACGATTTTGCCGAGGTCGTTCAGCCCGATCCAGAATAATGTGTACATTGCCGAGGGACGTGTGACACGATCCAAAGATGCATCTATATACTGCCGAGGTGTTCGGCCCGCTCCACAAGAAATGAAGGAAATTACCGAATTACGAGACACGCGCTTACAATTCAGTACATGAGTACAAGTGAGTATAACCTTTACCGTTTCTTAAATATTTTTGCTAACAACTCAAGGTGATAAAGCTTGGCCTAATATATTTATTTCTAAATCAATTTCAGTTATAATTTTAATTAATTAAGCCAACAAAACAAGTTCAAATAATTCAATTACTACATGATAAGGTCCTAAGTCTACCCGGACATAAACATGCTTTAGCTACGTACGGACTCTCGTCACCTCGTTCGTATGTAGCACCGACAACTAGTTTCACATAATAACAAATATCACCTAGGGGTGGTTTCTCCCTCACGAGGTTAGACAAGAGACTTACCTTGCTCTGAAGTTCCATAACCGGCTCCAACGCCACTCTAACACCTCAAACCGATGCCTGTCGCTCCAAAACTATTCAAGCAATATGAAAACCAATAAAAATATACTCTAATACTCATAATAAATTAATTTATAACATTCCCAACTCCGCTCGAAAAGTTAATAAAGTCAACCCTCGGGCCCACGTGCGCGAATTCTGAAATTATTGAAAATATATATTACCCATAACTCGTATGGTCTATATCCAGAAAATCATCCAATTTTTTTCATGAATCGACCCTCAAATCAAGGATTTACCATTGCTCAACTTTGGGGCTCAAATCCCAATTTCTACAATCCAAATATGGATAATAACCAACGGAAATAATCATGGAGAAACATCAAAAGAAAGGTCAGATGTTTACCCCCTTGTTGAGACGAGAACAATGCCGCAAAAAGCACGTCAAACGGAGCTCTAGAACTCAAGATATGCCCAAAATACTATAATTCTCGGTTAAAACACTGTCCAGGCGATTTTTCTTCTTCGCGTTCGTGAAGAGCAATTCTTCGCGTTGACCTTCAACTCAAATTTCCTTCTTCACGTTCGCGGGAAGTCCCTCGTGTTCGCGAATAACAAAGTCTGCGCCAGAAACCAACAATCTTTCTCGACACGGAAATGGGCATAACTCTCTCATACGACTTCAGAAGTCGATGGATCTTGTTTCTATGACTCCATAATTAAGATATGGATCTAATGGTTCACAAATCAAATGTCGTTTATTCAATATGGTAACCTTTATGTCCAAATAAACAACATTGAAACATCATATAAATGCGCGATACAACCCAAACACATCCGAAACATACCCGAGGCCCTCAGGACCCCGTCCAATTACACAAATCAGTCCCAAAACATAAAACGCACCTACTCGATGCCCCAAATCACACCAAACACCATCAAAACCATGAATCGACGATCAAATCCTCCTTTTAAATTTCAAACATTCAAACTTCGATGAACGTGTCCGATTCAAACTTAAACTCCCGGAATGATGCCAAATTTTACGTACAAGTCATAAATCACGATACGAACCTATTACAAGGCTCAAAATACCAAACGGACATCGATAACACCAAAGTCCACTTCAAACCAAACTTATGAAATTCTAGAACTTCCAAAATGCCAACCTTCTACAATAAGCGCCGAAGTGCTCCCGGACCACCCGATATTCAATCCGAACATACGCCAAAGTTCGAAATCATCGTACGAACCTATTGGAACCTTCAAATCCTGATTCTGGGGTCATTTACTCAAAAGTAAACTTTAGTAAATTCTTCCAACTTAAAGCATCCGAAATTAGAATTTTCTTCCTAAATCAACTTCGAACTTCCCGAAATTCAATTCCGACCACACGTACAAGTCATAATACCTAAAGTGAAGCTATCAAGGCCTCAAACCGCTGAACGACGCGCCAGAGCTCAAAACATCCGGTCGGGTCGTTACATTAATTTTCATGTGTCATTCCTTTAAGCGGCCACCCAGCATAACATATTTTACCCTATATAGATAACCCCCCTTCTTTCCGGTGACATAACTTTGTGTCACCGAGAAGTTGGTAGAAATATTCTTTTTGGCGGGAATTTCTCTGACCCCTTCTGAAAAACTTCTGACGGTTGATTAGACGCACGTCTCTCCGCATTTAATACTCTGAACACGCGTCATCCCATGATTTAGCATAATTTTTACCGGTTATCGAGGTAATCATGGCCACAACTTTAGCCGCCTAAACCTTTGCTTATACGCATCGATCTTCTTAACTCATACTCCATAACTCTCCAAACTTCCTAAAATCTTCTTTATTATTCTTCAACCTATCTTTGACTTCCTTCAAACGAACAAGCTTTTCCTTCATATAATGGCTTCTTAATCAAAGAACACCAACTCTTCAAAAAGCAAGAGCAAAGCCGAGGACGCTGCTCCTCCAACAGTGGGTTCCATCATCCTTAGAAGTCTTGTTACAAAAAAAGACTTCGAAGAGAAATTCCCTTCGTCTAACCCTCTCACTTGGGCCGTTGGCAAATACCTTTTTTCCATCTGTTCTTCCAGTATTTCTGTTGTGAAGGAAGATTGCCGCTGTCATGATATGGAAATTGTTGCTCCTGATCTAACAGAGAGAGTAACCCTACCTAAGGAGGGTTTTACATACTTTTACACGTATCTCTTTATTGGGAGCATTTTCTTTGAGTAGAGAGCTTGACACCGTTATTACGGAGTTCTGCCTCCGCTACCAGGTGTGTTTGGCACAAGTAAGTCCTTTTATGTGGATGACGATTGCCTGTCTTCGGCGTTTGTTCCAGGAGACGGGAGAGGTGCTATCTTTAGCTCATGTGATGAATCTCAATTCCTCCAAAGTCTTCCTCGGGGGAATGAAAAACTTCGGCAAACGCGGCCACCATGCTCTATTATCAAGCATGGATAATGACAATGACCGTTGGTGGATGGAACGGCTCATTGCAGTTACCACCAATGATATCATTCCGGCAACGGCTTCATCCTTTCCGGAATCATGGAATCGCACTCATAAACTCCTTGTTTAGTATTTCTTTCATTAGAAATTTTTTCATATCCATATTGATCCTCTGTCCTTCACATGTTTCAGCAACTCGATAGGTTCCACAAAGAGTTGAAGGCTTGGACCAGTAGGTCTAGAAAATCTTGGACATCACTACGCCCGAAACCCGCACGTGGAAAGAACTGGCCCTCAAATACGGGTGTAAGGCCAAAAATCATGGTAACTTAGACTTATCTCGTTTTTGCTTTTTATGTGAAGAAACTGATTGATCCTTTCTTTTATCCTTTTTTCTGAAATAAGGTCTACCCGCGGGCTCAGTTGTCGTCCCCGAGGAGGATGTTTTGGCTGATCCCGCTGATGCGGTGAGGCTGCTTCAGGAGGCGCTTACTTGAACAGGTGTCTCCGGGCCTGCTTCGAGTATAAATGTTTCTTTACGGAGTCCCCGACCGGAGAACAAGCAACAAAAAACAAGGTGTTCCTCTGCGGCTGGGGGAAAGAATAAGAGGGCGAAGAACGCCGCCCCCGAGTCATCTCCGGAAGTCATGGTGACGAGATCTTCGCTTGGGCCGGCCATAGACACCGTGATGATTAATAATGATGGAGAAGCTAGTGATGAGGGAGATTCTCTACATAGAAGACGATGATCCTTATCAACTTAACAGAATGCTCAACGTGTTGAGTTAGTTACACCAACCGAGGACGATGTCTCGGCACTTTGGGGGAGTTTGAGATGGTAGAAAATGCCAACTCCTATCGCCCGATCCTAGTCGCTGTGCCCCGTACCATGAGGCTGAGTACCGAGCCCTTGCCATCTTCGGTTAATAAGCAACCAACAACCAGCACTGCGTTCGACGCAGCTGCTTCTCATCCTTCAACGCCATCAGCTTCATCACCTTCTTCACCGACTCTTTTGCCAACAACTGCTACATCAGCTCCACCGGCCGCGTTCGCCCAATGAAAAGATGTTCCTCTTCCCTAATCCCCAATTCATGGGAATTTGGGGGAAAATTATGGTGCCCCCTTAGAAGATCTGCAAAGGAGGAGGAACGTTACTCTCTCGGTCTCCACCAGATGCAATTTTCTATCCCGACTGGTGGAACTTGCGAACTATCTGAAGCCTTTGGCTTTAGAGAAAGATTGAGAAAAGATACAGGCTCTCTCAGGAGAGTGCTTGTTGAACAATGCCATGCACAACGCCGCAGCGGTACATTCTTTACTTCCTTTGCTATTTCTTCTGTTTTTGCCTGAAAACATCCTGAATTTGCCCCTCTTATTTCGTAGGCCAACTTTTTTGCTTTCGAGGGCCTTCAGAGGTTGATTCGGGAAAAGGAGGAACTTACCTCCGAGCGGGATCAACTTTTGGTTGAGCGGGATCAAGCCGTTACTCGCCTCTTAGAACTGGAAACCAAAGCTGCTGAAGTTGTTGTGTTGGAAACTCGTTTGCAGCAAAGAAAGCAAGAAGTGGAGACCCTTAGCCAAGAAATTGCCCCGTTGAGGGTTCTATTTGAAGAGGCTAAGGCCAAATGGGTTAAAGTTTATAATGTTATTCTTGCTGCATCTGATTGTGAGGCTGCCTCCGCTGAAAGATTGATCAATTTAGAGCAGCCTTGAATTCCAAGACTGAAGAGCTTGCTGTTGCGGGGGTAAAACATGCCCAGTTGGAGAGCAAGTATAAGAAGACTATCGAGCATAATAAGCTCTTTAGCTCAACCATCCGTGACCTTGATGTTAGCCTGCGGTCCCTGAGGTCCGTGCGGGAGACTCTTTCTGCCGAGGTTGACCAACTTAAAGATGAACTTCAGCACCGAGCGGCTTCCCTCATTATTGAGAAAACGCATTCTATGTATAGCATGAGGAGAGAAACCTTGGAAGAGGCCAAAGCGAGTGTCATTGATTTTGACGCCGAAATCGTTAAGGCCCTTGAGCTGAAGTTTGCTGCAAAAAGAGGTCTTCCGGCTGGGCCTGATGCTACCGATTCTTCTGATTCCTATTTTGAGTATTCAGGGAACTGAAGAGGAATCGGTAGATGATGATGTTGAGGGCCAAAATGATGAAGGCCAAAATATCGAACCTGCGGCGGATCTATCCACTTCACCCTGGGGTGCGAACGCTTCTTCTTCTCAGGAGATACAGCAGTTTAGCTTATCCTTTCTTTTCCCAACTTTTGTACCTATGCTGTTTTGGCACGTTTATTGTAAATAAACACATCTTTTGCTCAAGTATTGCATGAGTCTTTCTGCGTTCTCTCATTTGAAAATTTATGCCAATTTTAACCTTTGCATTCTTTTTTTGCTTAAGTGTTCTGCGCAAATTTTACTGTTTTGTGTCATTTTATGTAAGGCCTTGGGTGTATTTTTCTCCCGAAAGTATCTATATTTCGGGCACAAACTCGTCCGAAATCAACCCTTTAACGTGAGCGTTTTCGTAAGTATTCGCGCAAGTTTACTTTTTGCGCCTTTTTGTGCAAGTCTTCGGGTGTATTTTTGCCCGAAGGCATTTTGATTCCGAGCATAAGTTCTTCCGAAATCAACCCTTTAACGTGAGGGTTTTCATAAGTATTTGCGCAAGTTTGCTTTTTGCGTCTTTTTGTAAAGGCTTTGGGTGTATTTTTCCCCGAAGACATTTTGATTTCGGGCATAAGTTCTTCAAAAATCAACCCTTTAACGTGAGGGTTTTCATAAGTATATGCGCAAGTTTGCTTTTTGCGTCTTTTTGTGCAAGTCTTCGGGTGTATTTTTTCTCCGAAAGCATTTTGATTCTGGGCATAAATTCTTCCGAAATCAACCCTTTAACGTGAGGGTTTTCATAAGAGAGGGCCCTCTTATGTTTACGGAGCTCTTGAAGAGGACGTCTCATATTCACTACGACACTAGCATTTGAGGTACTTGTTTAACTTTCAAATGATAGAGTCAATTCATCATTCAGATAAGAAACAAGATAGAAATAAAAGGACTTCACTTTATTCCTTTCATTTTCAAAAAGTAAATAAGCATTCGTTATGCTAAAAAGAAATTGCCATTACTTGTGGCTAAATTGTACAAGTTGTTTCTACGGGGCTGGTCGCGCAGTCCTCGCTCCCAATGATAGAACTATGTTTCTAATTTTCATTTCTCGGTCTACGTGACAGTCATTGTTGCTGTATCATTATATCATTCCCCTCTAGTGTTCGAATGTGAAGAATGCGAATTGGAACACTGGAAGTTTTGCACCTTCGAAGACCCCACTAATGAATTTCAGATAATCTTCAACTCGGTAACAAACTTCACACCCCTTAGGAATTTATGCTATTGAGCAAAAGACTATCTAAAAATACTTTAGTGGTTTGTACTTGCGAACGGTCGGGTATCCTTTGTTCGATAGCAAACTTAACTTCCCAGTAGGAATTTTGCTATCGAGCGAAAGATTAACTAACCGTCCGTGTGGTTCTTCGCTTGTGTGCCTTGTTATTAGAAGGTCTTATTATTGTTGTTGAAGCTTTCTTCGTAGTATGCTTTCCGTTGTGCCTCGTTAAAAACTTACCAAAAAACCCAATTGGGACAAAAACTGGACGAAGGGAAAAAGAGTGCAACACATACTTTCAGTACAGGTGATGTTCACAGCAATAATATCTTTTGAGGTGTGCCACGTTCCAGTTTCTGCACAACTTTTCTCCATCTTGATTCTCCAATTCGTACGAACCTTTCCCGGTGACAGTTGAAACTCGGTAGGGGCCTTCCCATGTTGGACCTAGCTTCCCCGCATTGAGCTCCCGGATGTTTCCAGTTACTTTTCTTAGGACCAAGTCTCCTACTTTGAAATAACAGAGGTTGGCTTTTCAATCATAATATCGTTCCATTCTCTGCTTTTGGGCTGCCATTCTTATATGCACCAAGTCCCTGCGCTCATCGAGTAGCTCCAAGTTGCCTAACATTGCTTCGTTGTTTGACTCTTCATTTGCTTGGAAATATCTCAAGGTGGGCTCCCCTACTTCCACCGGGATTAAGGCTTCTGCTCCGTACACAAGGGGAAAAGGAGTTTCTCTTGTGCTTGATTTGGCCGTTGTTCGGTATGCTCATAAAACTCCGGGTAGTTCCTCAAGCCATTTACCTTTAGCCGATTCCAAACATTTCTTGAGATTTTGTATAATCACTTTGTTTGTTGACTCCGCTTGACCATTTGCACTCGGATGGTAGGGTGAAGATGTGATACTCTTTATTTTCAAATCTTCAAGGAACTTTGTGATCTTTGCGCCAATAAATTACGGCCCATTGTCGCATTCTATCTCTTTTGGTATTCAGAACCTGTAGATTATGTTTTCCCACAAGAAATCCACCACTTTGCATTCGCCGATCTTCTGATAAGGACCTGCTTCCACCCACTTAGAAAAATAGTCAGTTAAAATCAAAAGAAATCTTACCTTACCGGGAGTCGGCGGCAGTGGTCCGACGATTTTCATCCCCATTTCATGAACGACAATGGAAATAGAACCGAGTGTAGTGGTTCTGCCAGTTGATGTACTAGTCGTGCATAGCATTGGAGTTAATCGCATTTTTTTACAAAAGCTTTGGCATCTTGTTCTATGCGGGGCCAATAATATCCTGCCCTTACCAGCTTTAACACTAAAGAGTCTGCGCCTGAATGGTTTCTCCATATCCCTTCGTGGACTTCTCGCATAACGTAATTAGCTTCGGATGCTCCCAAACATCAGGCCAGTGGGCCTTGGAAAATATTTTTTGTACAATTGACCTTTTTTGAAGCTACACCGTGCTACTTTGAGCGCCCGGGATGCCTTGGCATCTTCGGGCAATTTCCCGTGCTCGAGATAATTGATGATCTCATTCCTCCAGTCCCATACCAAATTAGTCGTATTTGCCTCGTAGTAGCTATCTATATCCAGGACCGAGTGCATCAGTTGTACTAACGTACTGGACTCCAATCCCTTCATTTCCATTGATGAACCGAGGTTAGCTAGTGCAGCTGCTTCTACAGTTTCTTCCCTTAGGATATAAGTAATTAACCACTCCCGAAATCGAGCCAACAGAGCCTGGACCTTTACCACGTATTGTTGCATGCGCTCCTCTTTGGTTTCGAAGATCCCGTAGACCTGATTTACCACCTGTTGTGAGTTGCACTTGATTTCTATGACCTCGTAATCCAATTCCCGGGCCAATTCGAGTCCTGCAATCAGAGCCTTATATTCTGCTTCATTGTTAGTTAAAGGGACCACTCTGATGACTTGCCTTAAGGTTTCACCCGAAGGCGTTATTAATACTATGCCAAGCCTGGACCCTTTTACATTGGAGGCTCTGTCCATAAACAAGGTCCAAACTCCTGATGTCGATTATGACACCATCACTGCCTCTTGAGTTGCTAGGGGCAGCAATTCTGGACTGCAATCGGCCACAAAGTCTGCCAATACTTATGATTTAATCGCAGTCCTTGGTTTATATTCTATGTCGAATTCACTCATTTTGACGGCCCATTTTGCCAACCTACCCGAGATCGGGTTTCTGAAGGATGTTCCGTAGAGGAATTGTGGTCACCACGGCTATCGGGTGACATTGGAAGTAGGGCCTCAGCTTCCAAGCAGTGACTGCGAGAGCTAAGGCCAACTTCTCCAAATGCAGGTAGCGAATTTCTGCTCTCGTTAAAATTCTACTAACATAATAAATTGGAGATTGCGTATCTTCGTCCTCATGGACTAAAACTGCACTTACCGCCACTTCCGAGACTACGAGGTAGACCAATAGTGTTTCACCTTTCTTTAGTTTTGAAAGTAACGGAGGCTTGACAAGTATCTTTTCAAATCTCTCAAAGCCTGTTGGCACTCCAGGGACCATTCTAAGTTGTTTTTCCTTTTGAGTAGTGCGAAGAAATGGTGGCATTTCTCTGAAGACTGGGAAATGAGCATGCTCAAAGTGGTTAGTCTCCCCGTGAGCCTTTGGACTTCTTTCATGCTTGACAACTGGTCTGAGATGTCCTCGATGGCCTTGATATTTTCGGGGTTTACCTCAATCCCCCTTTGTGATACCTTAAATCCTAGGAACTTGCTAGAGTTGACCCGAACGCGCATTTCTTGGGGTTAAGCTTTATGTTATGCTTCCTTAAGATGTCAAAGGTTTCTTGTAGATGCTTAAGGTGGTCACCTACATTCAAAGACTTAATAAGCATATCGTCTATATAAACTTCCATTGTTTTCCCTATTTGTTTTTCAAACATCTTGTCTACAAGCCGCTGATAAGTGGCTCTGGTGTTCTTCAACCCGAAGGACATCACATTATCAATATGTGCCGAAATTCATTATGAATGAAGTCCTTTCCTGATCCTATGGGTTCATCTTAATTTGGTTGTACCCGGAATAAGCATCAAGGAAACTCATTAACTCGTGCCCGGCCGTCGCATCGATCATTTGATCGATGTTTGGCAGTGGGAGCGAGTATTTCGGACACGTCTTATTCAAGTCCTCATAGTCTACACGCATGCGAAATTTATTGTTCGTCTTAGGAACTACTACATTAGCTAGCCAGTCTGGACACTTTACCTCTCGGATCGAACCGATATCAAGTAAGTGAGTTACCTCTTCTTTGACGAATTTATTTTTGGCCTCTGCAATAGGGCGTTTATTTTGTCTTATCGGAGGGATGTTGGGATCCAAACTTAGCTTGTGTACGTGCACCTCCGTTGGGATACCTGTCATGTATGCATGCGACCACGCAAAATAATCGACATTATATTTAAGAAATTGAATAAAGCCAGACCTGAGCTCGGGGTACAGTCCTGTCCCCAAGTGAAATTTCCTTTCTAAGAATTTTTCAAATAACGCAACTTGCTCGAGTTCTTCCACCGTGGATTTTGTTGCATCCGTCTCTTCTGATACCTGGAAATACCTTGGCACCTGATAAGATTCCGATGCTTATACCCCCGGGCTAACTTCATCCCATTCGGGAGTGGGCACCAATTACCCTAGTTGCTATGTCGCGTGATCCTTTCCTTTGCTATTGAAGACCGAAATCGCATTCATCTCCCTTGTCGCCGGTTGGTCTCCCCTTATCTGTTTAATTTCTTCGGGCATTATTTTAGCAACTGATGTTACGTTGATGGTACAACTCTCATCTCGTGCAACCATGGTCTTCCCAGAATAATATTATATCCCATATCACCATATACCACTTCAAAAAGAGTCATTTTCATCACTCCTTTGGCGTTCGTAGGCAACAAAATCTCTCCTCAGGTTGTCACGCTTGCGAGGTTGAATCTGGCGAGGAGTTTTTTGGCCATAATGATGCTTCCGGTGAGTTTTGCTTGTTCCAATACTCTCCATTGTATGATATTGGCCGAACTCCCTAGATCCACTAGAACACATTTGATTTTAAAGTCTAGCACATTTAAAGAAGTTACCAGTGCGTTGTTGTGCGGTAGCAACAATCCTTCTGCGTCCTCTTCTGTGAAAGTGATGTCGTCTTCAGCAACTTTCTGGAGTCTCTTGCTATGGGTTATTGATACCTTTGTCTTTTTTCTGCCGAGAAGGTGACCTCGTTGATCTCGTTCCTCCCGAAGATCATGTTAATCATCTGGCGCGGGGGGATCTTCTCCTGCTTTCGAGGGTTCCGCGTTATCCATATTGCGACCGTAGTTATTCTTGGTCCGGTCACTTAAGAATTCTCTGAGATGACCATTCTTCAATAGTATCGCCACTTCTTCCCAGAGATGTCGGCAGTCCCTAGTCCGGTGGCCATTCGTCCCGTGGTAGTCACACCACAAGCTGGGATCCCTCTGGCGGGGATCAGATCTCATCGGCTTTGGGAACCGTGCTTCTTTGATGTTTCTCATAGCTGATACCAATTCTACTACACTGACATTGAAATTGTATTCTGAAAGCCTGGGGTAAGAAGGATCCCGCATACCTGACGCTTCTTTGTCCTGCAGCGATCTATTGTTCCGACCGCGATCAATCCTTCTGTCGGTAGCGAACCTGTCTGCTGACCGAAAGCCTCTGTCGCGGCCTTCGATCTGTTCGTAGGGAAAAAAACGGCCCCTCGAAGACCGTTTGTCCATGTCGAAATTTTCTTTTGATTTTTCTTTATTATTATCCCGTTCTTTTGGCAACAACGGGAAGCCAACCTGATCATCTTCGAGCAGTATCTTCGACTCGTACTGGTTGTGGACATCCGCTCAAGTCATTGCTGGGAACTAAAGCAAGCTTTCCTTCAGTTTTCGGGAAGCGTCTGAACTTCTCGGATTCAGAGCCTTGGTGAATGCTTCAGCCGCCCATTCGTCCGGAATAGCCGGGAGCAACATCCTCTCCTTTTGGAACGGGGTAACGAACTCTCGCAGCAACTCGGACTCTCCTTGTGCAATTATGAATATGTCGGCCTTCTGGGCCTGCATCTTTCTGGCCCCGGCATGAGCCTTACTAAAGAAGAACCCGAGAGCATCTCAAAGGAATTTATGGAATGCTCGGGTAACAGCGAATACCACGTCAAGGCTCCCCTTGTGAGGGTCTCTCCAATTTTTTTCAGCAAAACAGATTCAATCTCGTGGGAGCTAAATCATTCCCCTTCACCGCTGTTGTATAGGTGGTAATATGCTCCTGAGAGTTTGAAGTTCCATCATACTTTGGAACATCGGACATTTTAAACCGATTCGGGATTAATTCTGGTGTCGCACTTGGTTTGTACGGCAACTAAGTATACTTTTTTGAATCCGGACGTTTCAGCACCGGTGGTGCGCCCGGGATTTGATCCATGCGGGCATTCACTTCTCTCATAAATCGTAAGAATTCGTTCTTGAAAGGATCGTTTTTGTCATTGGGGCCGGATCCGCTCCCTCCAGCCCCATCAGAACCAACCTCGCCCTTCGGGGTGTTGTTGTCGATCCTCTGCGTTGTTTGATTTGCGGGAGCGTCGGGAGGAACTGGATCCCGTCTATTCGCATTATTGGAAGCCCCTGATAATGCCCGCTTCAACTCCGTCATAACCTTATCCTACCGTGTGAGGTGGCCTAGAATGATTACTTGTTGCTCTTGTAGGACCCTTACCGCATCATATGCTCCTCTTCAGCATCATCCGGAGTTGTCTCCCGAACTGTCGCGGGTATCGCCTGTCGTGGACCGACATGGCATCATTCCCCTCATTGTGGGTGTCACTGATTGAATCCTCGAAATGAGGCTAGTCTCTTCGAACCTCAGGATTGTGTGTGTTGTTAACACTGTTATCTGTTATTTATTATGATTTTTGCTAAGACAAATAATCAAAACACATTAGTAAAAGAGGCAAGGATCAACTTAGTTACACGACTGTCTAGGCCCTACGGTGGGCGCCAAACTTTTTACTCGTAAAACGGTACAGTTGGATTTATACGTGGTTTCTAGACAAGTGAATCAATTTGATCCTGAGATAATGAAATAATTAAATAAATATGCAATACTTAGCCTTGAAATGAAGATGAAATCACGAAAAATAGTAATTCCTGGGGCAGAGCTTCCGGGCACAATACTGATGAAACTAAAGAACAAAAAAGTAAAATTGTATAAAGCTTTTAATCGATTATAGCGTGAATTTTCCAGAAAAGTATCGTCCTTTACAATGGTAATAGAACTCAATATTTATAGTTACACCTAGGGAATAAAGACCTAGGATCAAGCCCCTCTTCAATGCCAATTATGAGGGCCATTGAAGAATGCATAACGACAAGCATGAATGCCATATCCTTTTGTAACGGGCAGTGCACTAAATGCCGTGGAATATTCTTCATTAAATGCTACCGAGTGGAGGGTATTTATTGCCTCTTTATGAGTGTTATTCCTTCCGATGACAAACGGGATAATTGCCTTCGATTTTCTCACTTTAGGTTCCACGTGTCATTCTTTTAAGTGACCACCTGGCATAGACATTTTCCCCTATACATATTTGTCTATACCAAGTTCGGCTGTCTATTGATGACCACGAGCCAGTGGGTCTACTGCCATCCCAATGTATGAATGATATCCAAGAATAAGAAATAGCTGGAGTTTTATAGGGTGGAACTTCACTGCAAATTGTAATGGACACAATTAGTCAAAAGTTGGAAAATTATATACATATACCTAGAGAAATTTATAATAGCAGTAGAAGAAGGGTAATTAAATGGTCTTAACTCTTAAGTATATACTTCATGTTATATACTCCTGTTGACGGTAAAACAATTTTATCATGTTTTTCGTTAGAGACTCGATCACAGTATCGCACTTATTTTGTACAATATCACCAGTGTAGAATTACATCCCTTGTCACTTGGCCCAACAACCCATCAGAAAATGGCCCATGTTTAAAGCCTTTACTCAGTATAGCCCAGGTTGTACATAATCTGAAAATTAATTTTCACTAGTTAGCCCACCCCTTATTTCTTCGTTCCCCTTTTTTCTTCGTTCTTCTTCTCCTTCCCATGTCAACCTTTGTACCACAAAATTTCTCTACTATTGTTATTCCCTTCAATTCTTTTCCGGATTGCAATGGTTAACTAAGGATTTGAAAAATAAAAGTCACCATTACAAGTGGTTCGAAGATTCGATTTCAGAAATTGAGTTTTCCGATTTGTTAGTTGTTTGGAATGGGTGTTGTCTCAATTGATTGGAATCATCAAGATGAGTTCAAAACTTAAATTTCAAGTGATTTGGAGTAGATTTAGGCTATATCTGAGTTAAATTTCAGAAATTGAGTTTCCCAATTTGTTAGTTGTTTGGAATGGGTGTTGTCTCAATTGATTAGAATCGTCAAGATGAATTCAAAACTTAAATTTCAAGTGATTTGGAATAGCTTTAGGCTATATTTGAGTTAAATTTCAGAAGATGCCCAAGGAAGAAGAAGAACACGTGAAGCTCCATTGATAGGATTCATTTATATAATGATGTATAATATTGTATAAATAATATATAATAGTGTATAAACACAACTTATACGCTATTATATCCAGGTTGATACAATATTTACAGGTATTTGGTGAATTTCTCGCATTTTCTTCTTCTTCTTCTTCTCATTCTTCTTATACACCTATATACATAGTGTATCAAGAATATTTTCACTCTGTGATTATACATCTTTATACACTTTTATACAACTATATACATACTGTACCTCTTTGTATAAAAGTGTATAACATTGTATAAAAGTGTATAAGCATCGCTGACGAAATTTTTGTATAAAACTAGTCCAAATCTCCAGCAAATAACTTCAAACTTTGTATACAACCTACTTAGACTATTTCTAATAAGTTCAAACAATACCCACTCTAAATTTCTCACAAAATCATAATCGAAATTTAACAAGATTAGCATTAAAGGAGAGGAGATTTTAGATTTCTCGCATCTGTTTTTGCGTTTTGCAGTTGTGATAGGTATGTATAAACCTGAAGATATACAAAATTTTGAAGAAAAAAAAAACAGAGAAGTATTGATTATGAAAGAAGGCATGAATGAGTGTTGACTAAATGGGAACTAATTTTTCTTTTCTGTTTTGTTTGCATATGATTCTTTTTCATTAATTAAATTAAATATTTATGGGTGAAAAATGAGAAGAGAGCTACAATAGGGATAGGTAGGAATAAATGAGGTTGTTATAATTAGAGGGAATGAGAAAAGAAAAGATCTTATTAATATTTGGCTACACATTTGCAAACTTGTAACTGGGCTAAAATAGTGCAAGGTCAACTTATGGAGTGCATTATTCCGTAATTTTGTCTTTAATTTAATACAAGCGTTTGCTAACATTTGCCGCAAAACATATTCTACTTTCATAGTTGATCAAGTGTCTAAGGAGACGCACATACGCTTGCCTGGGTACTCAAATTCAGCTCTTATATTTTCTTATCTACCAGTTGTCGTAATTTTTTTATTTTATAAGAATACTAGATGAGAAAAGGCCCGTATACGGGCCCAACATTGCAATTTTATATTTTGTTGGTATTTAGTTAATTAACTTTTGAGGTTTAACAATATTTTTTAAAACTACTTTTAAATATAAGAATATTTAGTATAAAATCGTCTTCAAATAGTATGGATAGATAAAAATCATTTAGTTTTTATTTTCAAATTGCTTTAAGATAGTATGGGTAAATATAAAAATCTTGTAAATATCGATACTTCTTTTTGTTGTTGTATTATTTAAAAATTAATTTTATTTTCTCTATGGAAACTTCTATTTGAATAAAACAAAATTAATAATTTTTCAAAATGAGAAAAAGATTGGAAATGAACATTTGCATTGCACAAAATCTAATCAATACATGCATAGTGCATTTAAAGGAGAATTGTGGCTAGAGGAATGTGGGGTCCATGTGTATTTTTGCATTTAAAAAATGTAAACATGGAATTTTTATAAAATGACATATATACCCTTGGCCAACCATCGTTTCCTTTTCTATAAAATAGAAAAATTCAGTATACATATAATATTTGCTGGTTAAACAATTTTTTTATAAAAACAATCTAATAATCAAAATGTCAAAGCCGAACCTGTAATATCACACATACAAACTTAAAAAAAGAAAGGGAAAAAAGAAAACGAAGAGCCGCCAATTACAGCAGCCGGTGAAAAAAAGGCCTAAATGAAATTTCTTCAAATTGTGTTAAAAATTGCATCACCTCACTTGGGGGAATATATGGTGCTTCTAGCTTCCGCGTGGCGCATTCAACACATTAATTAAGAAACAAAATTCATTTAGGCCTTCCTATGATTTGTTTTTCTTTTACTTAGAATAAAATAAAGGAAACACCCAATGAAAAGTGTTTCAATCTTTGTTAAAGTCAACAAAAGTATAAGATTTTTTAAGTCAACGACCTTGATCGTGTTAGCCGAACGACAAAACTTATATTCTAATAGTCTATCAATCAAGAACAAGTCCAAGTCCATATTCAAAATAGGTGTTTTTATTTATTTATTTATTTATAAAATTTTAAGATTTATTATGCACAATTAGCCGTTTTAAAATTTAACTCACCATCTCAGAATTTTGTAAATTTAGAAGCAGGAAATCTATGTAAACTCTCCATTTATTCAAATACAATAAATAGAATAAGTTCTACTTTACCCCCTTTGTTATAAAGTAAAAACTGTAAAAAGTAAATAAATCAAAGACAAGTATAAAGAGAGAGATTGATGTATTATTCAACTTTCAAAACTCATGTACATAATGAACTGAAATCTCCTCTATTTATAGAAGAAAGGAAGCTGCTGTGTAAGCTGCTTGTAAGTTGCTTGTAAGCTATTACTGTACCAGATATAGATAATCTTCTATCTGGGATAATAATTATCCATAACGGCATATCGAAATGATAAGCTTCTTAGGAGGCTTATTTCCAATAGAGTACTAAATAGATAAACATATTTACGGCGGAGTCCCATATGGATAAGCTTTTTCAGGAAGCTTATTTACAAAGGAGTACTAAATGAACATCCATAATATATATATATATATATATATATATGAGAGTTAGAGCCTCGATCCCCTATTAACTGCTACACCGTATCTTTTTTTTGCTATTGTGACTTGCCGGGAGGTTTCTTTTTGGTTTTGAAGTGTTTTGGGACACTTAGTCCTTGAAAGGAAGCTTAAGTCTTAGAATTTGGACCGTAGTCGAACTGTGTGAAGACGACACCGAAATGGAGTTCCGTCAATTCCGTTAGCTCTGTTGGGTGATTTTAGGCTTAAGGGCGTGTCTGGATTGTATTTTGGAGGTCTGTAGCTTTTTTAGGCTTGAAATGGCGAAAGTCGAATTTTTGGAGATTCGGACCAGTAGCGAAATTTTTGATATCGGGGTCGGATTTTGATTTCGGAAGTTGGAGTAGGTCCGTAGTGTTGAATATGACTTGTGTGCAAAATTTGAGGTCATTAGGACGTGGTTTGATAGGTTTCGGCATCGGTTGTGGAAATTTTAAGCTTCGAGTTCATTAAGTTTGGATTGGAGGGTGATTTGTGTTTTTAGCATTGTTTGATGTGATTTGAGGGATCGACTAGGTTCGTACGGTGTTTTAGGATTGGTTGGTATGTTTGGTTGAGGTCCCGGGGGCCTCGGGTGTGTTTCGGATGCTCAACGGAATAAAATTGGACACATGAATATTGCTGAAGATTTCTAGTGCTAGTTTAATTGCACCTGTGGAGTGGTCACCGCAGGTGAGAGCCCGCAAAAGCGGGGCATGGATCGCAGAAGCGACCTAGCTGAGTGGAGCAGAGTCCGCAGGTGCGAAGATTTTCCCGTACCTGCGATGGTCGCATAAGCGGAGAGTAGGGCGCATGTGCGAGCTTGGGTCCGCAGGTGCGATGTAATTTCCGCACCTGCGACATGCGCAGATGCGGTCAGTGGTTGCAGAAGCGAAGGGAGCTGGAGTAAGTGATTTCCGCAGAAGCAGAGGTTTCACCGCAGGTGTGGTTTAACTGGTAGAAAAAGACCTAAGTGCGAGGGTTTGAATTCATTCTTCATTTTTGGACTTGAGAGCTCGGAAATTGGCGATTCTTTGAAGGATTTTCAGAGGAAGTTATTGGGTAATGATTCCTAACTCGTTTTTGGTTGTATTCCATTAATCCATTGTTGATTTCATAATTTAATTAGGGATTTGAGTTGGAAAATTGGGGAAAATTTGAGCAAAGTTCTTAGGCCAAATTTTGGGGTTTTGATCAAGATTTTGATATCAGATTTGAGTAAATTTGGTATGTTTAGACTCGTGAGTGAATGGGTGTTGATAATTTGTGACTTTTACCCGATTCCGAGATGTGGGCCCGGGGAGGCTTTTTGGGAGGTTTTTTCCAATTTCTTGCGTTAGCTTTGATTTTGTTAGCTAGATTAGTTCTTGTAGTTATATTTATGTTATGTAATTGATTTTGGCTAGATTTGGGCCACTCGGAGCCTGATATTCATGGGGAAGGCATTGTGACGGATTGATTTGAGCTTGGTTCGAGGTAAGTGGCTTGCCTAACCTTGTGTGGGGGAATACCCCTTAAGATTTGGTACTGTTTGTTATATGAGAGCTGTGTACGTGAGGTGACAAGTGCGTACACAGGATATTTGTTGGAAAACTCTGTTTTCATTAAGTAAGATATCTGTTTTCCTTTAACTGAGCTACACTAGCATATGTAATTATCCTGTTTAGTTTAGAACAGCATGTCTATGTTTCTTTATTGCTTATCTGAACTCTGTGCAGCATGCTTAGTGAATTTCATGCTTCTACGTTGACTTGTACATAGTCTAAATAGTAGGATTTTCGTGTTGTAGTCGTAATTCTATTGTTTGAGTTGCATATTTACTTTGGGACTACGGAACAGTATTCCAGGAGATCCCTCAGCACTGTATATTTACTTTGGGACTACAGAACGGTATTCTGGGTGATCCCCCTGCACATTTACGTTTGGGACTACGGAACGGTATCCTGGGAGATCCCCTATTGTTATCTCTGTGTTCTGAGCTGTTGTTCTTCTATGCTTACATTTCTTGTTAAATTTCAGTATTTACTCTTACTGCGATATTTCATTCTGTTATATTTTATTATATATATACAAGTCGGGCCCTGACCTGATCTCGTCACAACTCGACCGAGGTTAGGCTTGACACTTACTGAGTACCATTGTGGTGTACTCATGCCCTTTCCTACACATGTTTTCATGTGCAGATCCAGGTTCATCTTATTAGCCTCATCACTAGTTGCAGTAGCTGCTATTTATTGGAGACTTCAAGGTACATCTGCCTGAGCCCGCAGATCCTCGGAGTCCCCCTCTATCCCCATATGTTCATTTTTATTTGTATCTGTAGAAATGATATATAGAGCAGTTAAGACTTCTTAGTAGCTTGTGACTTACGGTATTTCGGGTTTTGAGAATTGTTTGGTACATTTCAGAGGTGATAATTGTATATGCCGAGTGGCATTCAGTTGCTTATTAGATATTTTTCACTCTTAGTAGTTAATGTTCATGCTTTTATTTCATTTCTGCAAATTGTCACGGCGGCTCACGGAGGGAGAAATTGGGTCGTGACATATATATATATATATATATATATATATATATATATATATATATATATATATATATATATATATATATAGATGAAATATCTATTGGTTAATGTGTCACACGCGGGTTTAAAAGTTAGAGGCTAACCCTAATTCTCAAGCTTCGCCGGATTTTTATCTAAGGTTGAATATGATTAGACAGTGTGAGCACGTAATTTTTGCTCCATATATGAAATTACTCCTAAAAATGATCAAAATAGTTTTAATTATTTTTCATAGAATTTTAGGAATTTCATTTGTTTATTTATTTGCATTTTTGTTGCATTAATAGAATTATTTGCATAATTAGGAATGTTTTTAAATCATAAGAAAATTACGATTTGGATGGCTCAATTGCATTACAACATCCGGTCCAACACATTCGTTTGTCCAGCTGACTCTCCTAACCTCAACTCCCAAACGACGCCTAGTCCCAAACCGGTGTCATTTCCTCTCTTCGTTCACTAAAACAAATAAATCTTCCCCCACATTTCGTAATTCATTTCATATCCCCTCAAAATATCCAAACCCTAGCCGCCCCAATTCTCAAATGCTCTCAAGTCAGCCACCTCGCTCCACCATTCTCCGCCGATCGGAAATCGCCTTTCGCCGGCAGACTACTTCCAAACCCGCCCAAAACGTCACCTTATGAACTCCTTCTCATCCTCGTTCCCAATCAACCCTCAATTTCCCCAAAAGGTGTTTCGATTTTGTCAATTAGAAGATCTGAGATTAAAGGTTCAACCTTTGTCGTCATTTCTTCAAATTACCTCAGCCCGGCTTCATTTCTACTCAAATATTACACCAAATGATAGGGCTGTGAGATACCTATCGTTTGGTGTCATTTTTCATTTCAATTCTGGCAGCCGGAACCCCGTTGACCGGCCGTACTTTGCCCCAAATCCATCTCTTTTCTTCATTCGGCTTTGAAATGAGCATTGTTACATGAAGCTCGGGCTCGCATAAAAATTTACCGGCCAATGCTCATGTTACAATCCCCATTGCTCATCGAAGTTCTATTTGATCGTTGCCGAAATTCATTACAACTACTGGAACTGTTGGCGCTATTGGGTATACTCTCTTTCCTATTTTTGTAACTCTGTTAATTGTCATGTGTCAATGGAATCTGTTTGAGCTTATCCTAGTACGCAATTTGGAGCCATTAGTAATTAATTGTTTGATTAATTAATCTAATTTGTATTTGTTTGCTAGTATAGTCATGTCTTCAGGATTTTTCTGATTCCAACATTTGCCTTTTAGTCTTCATGTTTGAGTACAAGCTTTTGGTTTGTTTACATGTATGGTTTAGCTTCGAATTGAGCTTATCTGGCTTAACAAGCAGAACCATTAGATCAAGGAGTTGGGTGATGAAGGGTTCAAGGCTCGATTTGTGATTTTTGGTCGTGTTGGTCTGCAGCCCAGGTTTAATATTAAAAGAAAAATGCAAAAGCAGGGGCTGGGAGGGTAGTGTTACGACCCAAAATCCACTATAGGTCGAGATGGCGGCTAACGCCGCCGTCAGGCAAGCCAACGTTGCTTTATCAAATTATTTACTCATTTTATTACTTTTGAAATCATAATTTTCATTATATAAATAGTATGAAATAAAATTTATAGGGTGAAATGATAGTAATTATGTGAACTACCATACTAAACTTCTACTAGAAACCCTCAAAACCCTGTGTCACAAGTGCATGAGCATTTTCTAAGGAGTATGACAATAATAAAACATCTGTCTAGAATGTAAATAAGACAGGCTAAAATAAATGGTACAATGGGGACTCAGTGGACTGCGATGCGTAGCCTGAATTGCAGCTAACATAAAGTCTCCTCAACTGAAACGCCTACGCGCCAAGTTGATCACCAAATGACCTGTCAAATCCTGCACATTTAGTGCAGAAGTGCAGCATGAGTACGTAAATCAACGCGTATCCAGTAAGTATCTAGCCTAACCCTGGAGAAGTAGTGACGAGGGGTCGACATCGACACTTACTAGAGGTCCAATAAAGCAATATAATAAAAGCATAAGCAGATATGAAGCATACGTCAATGATGGAGTAAATCTATAAGTTACATAGTCTCCCAAATGTTTTCTTTTAAAGCATGAACTTCTAAATCTTGTATTCTACCTTAACAACTCAGAAAATGCCAAGTGTCAATATTAGATAAAAAGGAATATCATAAAATGTCGGGCATCAGTGGAAGGTCTATCTCGTGAATATTCGGACTACTAGCGATATAACGCATGATTCTGCCGAGGTTGTTCCGCCCGATCTAGAATAGCGTGTACACTACCAAGGGACGTGTGGCACGATCCATAGATGCATCTATATACCGCCGAGGCGTTCGGCCCGCTCCACAAGAAAGGACGGAAATTACCAAATTATGAGACACACGCTTACAATTCAGTACACGAGTACAAGTGAGTATAACCTTTACCATTTCTCAAATATTTTTTGCTAACAACTCAAAGTGATAAAGATTGGCCTGATATATTTATTTCTAAATCAATTTCAGTTATAACTTTAATTAATTAAGCCAGCAGAACAAGTTCAAATAATTCAATTATTACATGATAATGTGCTAAGTCTACCTGGACATAAACATGCTTTAGCTACGTATGGACTCTCGTCACCTTGTACGTACGTAGCACCCACAACTAGTTTCACATAACAATAAATATCGCCTAGGGGGTAGTTTCCCCCTCAAAAGGTTAGACATGAGACATACCTCGCTTCAAAGTTCCATAACCGGCTCCAACGCCACTCTAACACCTCATACCGATGCCCGTCACTCCAAAACTAGTCAAACAATGTGCAAACCAATAAAAAAATATATATACTGTAATACTCATAACGAACCAATTCATAATAATTTCCAACTCCGTTCGAAAAGTCAATAAAGTCAACCCTCGGGTCCAAGTGCCCGGATTCCAAAATTTTTCGAAGATAAACATTACACATAATATTACAAACTCAAATATATTACTTATTCTCCATTCCATGTCAAATTTCGTGGTCAAATTTCAAAAGTACCAATTTCTAGGTTTTCTTCAAAATCCCACCATTTTCCATAAATTTCCATATTTAGATACTTGTATAATCCATGTAATTCGCTAACAATGTGGGGGAATTACTTACCTTGCAATAGATTATGAAAACCTCCCCTTGAAGCTCTCCAAAATCGCCCAAACCAAGAGAGAAATGAGTGAAATAAGCAAAATCCCCGAATTAAAACAATCTGCCAAGGCCCCGTCCTTTATCGCGTTCGCGGGACCTAGGTCGTGTTCGCGTAGGCCTGTCCATGCACAGCATCGCCTTCGCATTCAAGCTCTCGCGTTCGTGATGGCCAACTGCCCCTATCCTGGAAATCCTCCTACGCGTTCGCGTATGTCCTTCCCCATTCGCGAAGGAAAATCTGGCAATCAAACAACTCACCGCATTCGCGACTACCATGTCGCGTTCACGTAGGGTAAAGTTCCCCCTGACCCCCAGGTCTCCTTCGCGTTCGCGAGCCCTCCTTTGTGTTCGCGGAGCACAAGAAGGCAGCCACCATTTTCCTTCTTTGCAAATGCGGGACTCCCTTCGTGTTCGCGAAGAACAAAACCAGAACCAACAACCAGCATCAGCAAAACAGGGAGAAATGACTCGAAACCATTCCGAAACACACCGAGGCCCCGGGACCTTGTACAATCGCACTAACAAGTTCCATAACATAACGGGGACCTGCTCGAGGCCTCAAACCATACCAAACAACATCAAATCTAATCGAGGATAAAATCTTTCTTTAAACTTTCAAAATTTCAAGCTTCAACGAACGCGTCCGAATCATATCAAAACATTCCGGAATGACGCCAAACTTTGCGCACAAGTCATAAATTAGAATACGAACCTATTCCAAGACTCGGAATCCCAAACGGACATCGATAGCACCAAAGCCCACTTCAAACCAAACTTAGAAAATTCTTAAACTTTCAAATGCCAATCTTCCAGAATATGCACCGAAATGCTCCTGGGTGATCCGATACTCAACCCGAACATACTCCCAAGTCCGAAATCATCATACGAACCTATTGGAACCTTCAAATCCTGATTCCAAGGTTGTTTACTTAAAAGTCAAACCTTAGTCAATTCTTCCAACTTAAAGCTTCCGAAATTAGAATTTTCCATCCGAATCTACTCTGAATTTCCCGAAATTCGATTCCGACCACATGTACAAGTCATAATACCTGAACTGAAGCTACTCAAGGCCTCAAACTGCCGGACGACGCGCTATAGCTCAAAACGACCGGTCGGGTCATTACATTCTCCCCAACTTAAACGTGCGTTCGTCCTCGAACATGCTAAGAATGGCTCCGGAGTCATCCAAAATCATTGTTTAACACCTCGTGCACCTTCCAGTGCCACCACAACTTAGTTGGGCACATTAGACCCAGCCATACTGAAGATCCTACCTTTTATTTAGTCAATAAGCCTTAGAACCAAATTCCAACATCCGAAGTTCTCTACAAAACCTGATTCTAACATACAAACACCGTATCAATCACCACACACTGATCCAAAACATGATCGTACACCTTTGCTGAATTCACAATGTGCATCGCATAATTACATGCCCATAATACATTCTCCGACCATAACAACTGAAATCTCACGTATCTGATGCCCGCAATACGCCTCATAACACATATAAGCCCTATTCCAATTCTCACAATACTGCCACGACGAAAGAGACGTGTAGAAACTCATACCCACCTGCCGAATCAATAACTCATGGAGTCTTTCCTCCGGACAAGAACCATTACCTCATTCTAAACTGAATAACGACATTTGCTCTTTAATATACCCTTCATTACTCCGATCGCACTGATCCCAAGTCCAATAACCTCGTCTCGCCCAGTACAAGTTGTTCAGACAATAAGCCATCTCAACACTGCCGAAATTTCAATGACGCCAACATATGCGCAAACAAGCTACAAACTCGAATATGGCGCATAAGGAAGAACGAACTTTGGACAAGAACTACTCAGCCTGCATAACGAACAGAACAACCGACTAGGTGCTATGAACCTACCTCAGGGATGAAAAACAAGGCACACAAAATAAGTGTAAGGAACTATGCTCAACATCTCACTGTTGCGGCGTGCAACCCGATCCAAATATGACAATGTTGCGGCGTGCAACCCGATCCATACAACATACCCATGGAGGCGTGCCACCAGATCCGCATATAATAATCAAGAAAAGAACACACATATCAAGCCGTAATGCTTATACTTACGAAATGCCCAAATATCGACCACAAGCACGCCAAGTGCAAAAAATACAACCCTGAGGAGACGAATAGCGCCATACGCTACAAAACCCAAGCACAACTAAGGTGCGATAAACGACCTGCATCTCGAGAGCCATCCTACTCATATAACACCACAAGCTATACATGACCTCACTACGAGTGCGAATAATCAAGTCGTCTCACAACCCACATGGCACAATAGAGATTACACGGAATAGCTGACGACGTAAATAACATCCAATGCCTGAAGACTCCTCCCTAAGCAACACTATGCTGAATGAACACACCCGGCCAGACTCGATGATAATATAGAAAATTCCCCAAGTATCCTTCACACTCTGCTGCAAAATCTCGGTCTCCACCCACATAACTAACCCATTAGAGCCACTGTTGAGAGTCACCCACTCTGACTTGGTTCCGAATATGAGCCAAACTCTAGTGCGCTGCCAGCATATGAACACTCCCAAAGAAGCAACCGGATGAATTAATTTTCCTTGTACATCACATCTACCAGAAGCATAAACTCTGAGTCTTCCCAAAATCTGCGCATGAATTGATAAGGCGAAATATAACACACATTCATCAAATCCTTTGCTCGAATTACCCCTGATGTTTTCTTTTCTTAATCATAAATAATCCACAATTGCACAGATAACTAGAAACCGTACAAGCAGGCAACCACGCGATTTAATCGTAGATGGTAGGCTCCCCCACTTAGCTTTAAGATACCATCACATACTGTAGAACCCACAAAGATTCCTCCTTCTCAATCACCCTGATCTCGCACCGTTAACCCGCTAAATTTCTCGAAGTCTTTTGTTAAGCTTCTCATGAATATTATGACTCATCATTCATAATCACACATTCAACCTCTTACCGGGTAGCGAGTAGTATTCTTCGTAGAAGCTTCATCAACATCACGCAACTGCTAACCTGCTCATAGGAGATAACCCACCTGTGGAAAGTCCATGCCGACACCTTCCAACGGCGCTGCACTAGGTGCAACTACTACGAAATCAGTAGGCCTTCCTGAGCCTGTGCTCATTCAATAGTTGTACAAGTCCGTTCATTCCCCATTGACATCAACTAAAAGTGCTACAATACATCCCAAACTCGAAGTCATGTTGCATCCCAACGATAATCAAGTTTCCGGACCCCTCTTCATTTTAAGCAAACTCCTTCCTGCTATATTCAATGTTCCTCAATGCAGTAGCTACCATCCCAAATGGCATCTATGGACTTGGTCACTATCCACCATGATTCCCAAATCGCTCTAACTTCTCTCAAGGCATGTGGCTATCCTACCACAAAATCCATATGCTACTCTGCCACTCCCACTTCGGTTAAACCATCTTCTTTAAGCAACTTCTCGACCTTTGTTTTTCATACTTACCCTGCTAGTAATTCAACCACCCTGAGACACCTCCCGCCATGCCCTTCCTCATAATTCACTACCCGAATAGCACCTGGACAAATGAGACGCTACCAACTCTAAACCTCCTAGAAGATCATCTTTCTCGAGCCATCAATATTTGAAATACAATTTGATTCTGAACCGCTACACACCGCTATCACTGACACCCGCTCCTCAGGCTCTATTTCACAACACCCTGACCCAAAGGCCAAATATCAAAGAAGACCATAAAACTGGCAAACCTTAATGCGTTCTAACAAGGAAAACGACACCACATCAAAATGATAATTCCACCACACTCGAGAATATCGCGTCTCGCTACTCCATCAACCAAAGCCTGAGCGTTGATACACTGATTGTCTTTACTCCACTGGATTTAAATGTTGAACCCCTAAATCATGCATCGAGAAATCCTCCTTTCAAGTTATCCACTGCCTCGATACATAGACAAGCACCCCACTATTGTACCAATATTGTGCGATAGCACGTCTGAACATTATAGCAATTTGTGCATAGTCTCAAAACCATCAAAAATGCAGCTACTGAGCTGAAATGACAGAACACCCTTCTGCAAGAAGACGATAATGGCTTGCTCGAATGTGTAGGGAGGAACATCCTGTTTCACGTCTGTAGTACCACTTCAACTCCTCGATGCCTAATTGACACGAGTGCTGAACTTCTTATAAGAATGAGTAGGAAGGAAATAAAGGCGTAAACCTCACAGGAATCAAATCGCACGATGAGGAATCAATAAGGAAAATGCTCCTAACAACCTTATAGCCTCTCAAAGATAAGTACAGACGTCTCCATACCGATCCGAAAGACTCTACTAGTCTTGCTCATGACTCGTGAGACCTAAGTGAACCTAATGCTCTGATACCAAGTTGTAACGATCAAAAATCCACTATAGGTCGTGATGGTGCCTAACACCGCCGTCAGGCAAGCCAACGTTGCTTTATCAAATTATTTACTCATTTTATTACTTTTGGAATCATAATTTCCATTAATTAAGTAGTATGAAATAAAATTTACAGGGTGAAATGATAGTAATTATGTGAACTACCATACTAAACATCTAGTAGAAAACCCCAAAACTCAGTGTCACAAGTGAATGGGCATTTTCTAAGGAGTACGACAATAATACAACATCTGTCCAGAATGTAAATAAGACAGGATAAAATAAATGGTACAATGGGGACTCAGTGGACTGCGATGTGTAGCCTGAATTGCAACTAACATAAAGTCTTCTCGGCTGATACGCCTACGCGCCAAGATGATCACCAAATGACCTGTCAAATCCTGCATATTTAGTGCAGAAGTGCAGCATGAGTACGTAAATCAATGTGTACCTAGTAAGTATCTAGCCTAACCCCGGAGAAGTAGTGACGAGGGGGTCGACATCGACACTTACTAGAGGTCCAATAAAGCAATGATGGAGTAACTCTATAAGTTACATAGTCTCCCAAATGTTTTCTTTTAATGCATGAACTTCTAAATCTTGTATTCTACCTTAACAACGCAGAAAATGCCAAGTGTCAATATCAGATAAATAAGGAATACAAAAAAATGAGGGGCATCAGTGGAAGGTCTATCTCGTGAATATTCGGGCTACTAGCGATATAAAGCACGATTTTGCTGAGGTTGTTCGGCCCAATCCATAATAGTGTGTACACTGCCGAGGGACGTGCGGCATGATCCATAGATGCCTCTATATACCACCGAGGCGTTCATCCCGCTCCACAAGAAAGGAAGGAAATTACCAAATTATGAGACACGTGCTTACAATTCAGTACATGAGTACAAGTTAGTATTACCTTCACCGTTTCTCAAATATTTTTTGCTAACAACTCAAGGTGATAAAGATTGGTCTGATATATTTATTTTTAAATTAATTTCAGTTATAACGTTAATTAATTAAGCCAGCAGAACAAGTTCAAATAATTCAATTATTACATGATAAGGTCCTAAGTCCATCCGGACATAAATATGCTTTAGCTATGTACAGACTCTCGCCATCTCGTACGCACGTAGCACCCACAACTAGTTGGACATAACAATAAATATCACCTAGGGGTAGTTTCCCCCTATCAAGGTTAGACGTGAGACTTAATTACCTCGCTTCGAAGTTCCATAACCGGCTCCAACGCCACTCTAACACCTCAAACCAATTCCCGTCTCTCCAAAACTAGTCAAACAATGTGCAAACCAATAAAAATATACTCTAATACTCATAATGAACCAGTTCATAACAATTTCCTACTCCACTCGTGTTTACCGTGAAAATGGTAATAACAATTAAATTTGTTGAAGGGACTCTAAAAATACGTGATCTATTTTTATGCTAATTGTTAAGCAGTTGATGCTATGTGTATGAAGTTTAAGGACGAAATGGAAGCTCAAATAGAGTTATAATCGAACCGATGAGTTAGGTGTTCGGGGCCTCGAGCTAGTCGGTTTGGGGCCTCGAGGTCGATTCCCGGGCTCGGGCTCGAGCTCGAGCTATTAGGGACAGTCGGGGAAGGGCTAACAGTCGTGATATAATTAAAGGAGGCTCTTTATGGCCAATGATAAGCAATAAATGAAGAACAAATATGAAGATAGTAAATAAAAGCAACAATATCGAGAGAGTATGTTAGAGAGAAAAGAGAGAGAGAGTTATCATATATTTCATGTAGAATAGTTGGAGCAACAACCGTTCTTTACAAAATGGTAAGAATCCCATTTATATAGAGGGGGAAACCTTGTATGGTAGAACATACATTAATTGTAAAGATACAGAGATGGGACATCTAGATGTGACACCCTGATTCGGGTTCAGAGTAGGACGACTAGGCTTTGTCAGACTTAGCCGTGTGTCTTGGGAACTCCCCATTTTTTACTCTATCCTCGGTCAATATTCCCTTCAAGCCGGGTGTCGACGAGCTCCGAGGAAGGAGACTCAAGCGCATCTTTGCATCCTCGAGGCTTCGAGGTGACCCTCCAAAATGCCTTAATGACGGGAAATTGGACCCTCCGATTTTGCCGTATACAGATAGTCTCCGCGTTTCCTAGAACGAAGAGGAAACGATTTTGATGCCCAACTCTTCGGTTCCCCATGACGATGTCGTACCGGTGACGCAACCTATGACGTGAGCCTTCACAATAACCAAGACATCCCATGGACTTGTCTTTTCGGTGCCATTTAACGCACTGTCGATTTCCGTTCTTCAAAGTGACAGTACTGCCGTTGATTTAGTTTTCAAGAACGCATTGATTGCGCCTGCCGATCCGTCTTTCAAAGGCATCAATGGCTGTGTCGTTATCCCCTATAAATGGGGGCGTTCCGGTATTATCTCTTTATTCAAGTGCCCTTCTCCATTCGTTGATCCCTTTCTTCTCACCATCTTCCTTTATTGTTAACCACCATGTTTGGGGTTCACGGCCTTAAGGTTGTATGGCAGCATTCTCATCAGCTGTGTGGTGGCCTCCTGCCTGAGCTTCCCTTTGTCGAGCGGGATCACATAGTTTTGTCGTTGTTGTTGTTGTTGTTACGACTGCTACTACTGTCGTTATTGGCTCGAGATGATGAGACAGTGGTGGCCGACTTCTTCCGATCTAGAAAGGCGTTCAGACTCTACACCGCTGCTCGGGAGAGCGTTCGAACTATACACCGCTGCTCACTCTCCTACCCTGGCCTGGTGTGGCACTTCATTCCTTGGTATTTTCCCAAGGGATAAAATGGCACAACCAGCTATCGAGGCTGGGGCCCGCCGAATCTTCAACCTTTGGCTTCGGCGGGTTATGTCTCTTTTTTCTGCCTCTTCGGCGTCCTCCCCCTTTCCTCTTCTTCATCTTCTCCCTCGGAGATATTATTTCGAGGGATCGAGCTGGGAACCTAGAGGAGGTGGCAGTCGAAGGTATCACCTTCGAGGATGCAAGTTCGAGGAGGCAGCGCTCAGGGATGCTGTTAGCGGAGATGGACCTTCGAGGGTAGACTAGGTTTTAGGCTTTTACTTCATGTATCAACTTTTGCCTCTTTGTTTCTGTGTAAGAACCCCTTGTGGGATTTTGCAATAATATGTAAGGACCCCTCGCGGGCTGTTGTAACCAAACATTTATGAATATAAGAATTTTTTCTCGACTTTCGTCTTTGATGTTTGTCATTTTCTTTAACACTTGTGGAGATTATGGATGTATGCCTCTACTGACTATTGTCAATATCTAACTCGGGTGTGAATGCTCTTTCTGGCCTTTGGTCAATAGAAACGGCACCACCGTTGTTCCTCGGACCAGGCTTGAATTGGTCCGGTAGACTCGGGCCGTTGGGACCTTCACTTTGGGTCACATGAAAATAATACCTCGAGCCTTGAAACCTTTGAGAATGGTCTCTGAGTGAGGGTTAGCTTTGGGCACATGGAAACTTGTTTTGAGTTTGATGTAACTAATCTTTTAAGGCGTTGTAGATAGGTCCCGGATGAGGGGTTGCCCAGATTTAGGAAATGTCCTGGGGTCGAGCCTTTATGGGCGGAGCTCGAAGTGCTTGTTCCTCTTCTTGGGGGGTCCCTCCGAGATCGGATATCATCTTGAGACTGGAGATGGTAGCGCTGGCTTCTTAAAGCCTAACTTCTTTTGATGGAGGTCCTCGAGGTCGGGCACCACCTCGGGACTGGAGATGACGTCGATGGCTTCTTAAAGCCTAACTTCTTTTGATGGAGATCCTCGAGGTCAGGTACACCTCGTGACTTGCGTCGAAGTCATTGGCCTCCCGGGGGCCTAACTTGGGTAGGCGAACCGTTGCTGTTTCCCCACATATATATAGGGTTGCTTCCGTTCTTTTAGGGGTCTCCTCACTTTAGATAGTTATCCCCCTGTTTTGGTGTTGAGCCCCTCATTACCTCTAGCGCCAAAGTATTTGTGCAAATTCCTGCTTCAGTTCCTCTAGTCTTGCCGTAGCCATGACCGTTACCTCGGGGCCTGTTCGGCAGAGAGGGGAAAGTCCCGCTCCCGATGCTCGGGATCAAAGAGAGTCTTCTTTGAAGATTATTTCTTCGATAGGAATTGAGTTAGTGAGGAGAGACTGCAGATGGGGGGAGAGAGTGGTGTTACGTATATACGTATCCTTTCACACTGGGACCACTCAACAGGGTTGTGCTCGACTTCTGTTTGAAGTATCGGGTTACCTTGGCGCAAATACACCTGTCGTTTTGGGGAATAGTGTTGATGATAAGGTTTTTTACGGAGAAAGCGGGGCTTGAATTCACGCTCAGCCATCTCGTCAGGCTGTACCGGCCCTTTCACCATCGAGGTCTGCTAACCTTGCAGTGCTGTTCGTCCACGCCTTTCGTTGTTGATGATGAGGAAGATGGAGATCGGTAATGGATTAGTCAGTTCGTCCGAGTCCGGATGGCTGACGTTATCCCCACGGAACTTATGCCATTCCCCGAGGAACGGAACTATACACGTAGGTGGAGCATCTCGCCCCTTTCCAAATTTGGTTATGGCGAAAGCTAGTTTCATAACCATGTTTCCTCCTTTTCTGCAGCAATTTTGTGGGCGCCGAGCGGTGTTCCTGATCTGCCTGGTTGGGTCCGGAAGCTGGCGATCTGCTCGACTTATGACGAGTGTAGGTGGCGAGCTGTGTCCCGGGGCAGATGGGAAGCAAAACATCATGGTGTGTGTTTGTGCTACCTTTTCCTTTCCTTGTTCGTTTGGAGAGACATTTTTCCTTTTACGTATTAATCTTGCTGCTGTAGGTGTCAGAGAGCCTTTAGAGACGAGGCCGTGCTCCTCCGGAGAGGGGGAGGGGTTGCCAGTTCCCGGGATAAAAGATGATAACAATAAGCGGGACATGCCCTTGCAGGGCGATGGCGCTCAGAGCAAGGCGAAACGGAGCCGCGTCTTCGAGATGGAAACATCGTCTGAGCCTGCCGCGCCCGAAGTTTCTGGTTCTGGAAAGATGGCCTCCCCGAGCGACCGTGCTTCGACCGGGGTCGATTCTTCCAAGGCTGAGGAGACTAGATCAACAAATGTGTGCTCGGCCTTCGAGGAAGCCCGTCGGTTGCATTTTGCGGTGAGTTTCGACATAGGCCTTCCGAATTCCGCGTGTTCCCTTCCTTATCGAGATTTTCTTTTGCAGGCTTTTGACATGCTTAGGTTTGAGCTGCTTTGTCATAGAGCCAGGCTCCGGAAAGCTCTGGATGAGGATAGATCCCTTAGGCTCCTTTGTGAGGAAAAGGAAGTCGAGCTGGCATACTGGCGTTATGAGGCGTATCGGAGCTCGAATTACGAGAGCTATTTGATGGAGCAGGTAACTTTCCTTCCCGGGCGAGTATGCGTTCTGCCTTTTGGCTTTTGAGGCTAATACTTGTTTATCCCAGTTGCAAAAAAAGACGGAGGCCCTGGAACGTCTTCGGGACAAAGCTGACCGTGTCAAGAATGACTGTGACGAACTAAGAGCTCGGGCTGAGGCTCAGGCTTCAGAGGAGAAGGATGCCTTGTCTAAAGTTCCTGCCTTCGAGGTTCAACTCTGCTTAGCTCATGATAATGCTTTAGTTCAAGCGGATATGATCATGAAGCTCGAATCTGAGCTTTCGAAAGTCAGGGCTGAGATTGTTGATGCCCGGACCAGAGCAGTATTGAACCGAACTAAGGCTGATCAGGAGATGGCGATTTATTTGAAGGACGCTACCGATGCTCAAGCTGAGTTGGAGAGGGTTCTCAATCATGAAGAGAGGATCAAAGAATATGCCCGTCGCAAGTCTCGAAGAAAGATTCTCGAGGAGATCCGCACTAGAGGTTTTGCCCTCTCGGAAGAGTTAGTGCGAGCGAGGGCAGACGAGCGTGATGCTTGGTTACTCCTATCCGACATCGAGGAAAGTGAAGATGAGGCCGGTAGGCCGTAGCTCCTAGGGGTAGGATGTAGATTTTCCATTTTGTACGTAGCATTTCAAGCGCATGTTTGTAGATGGAGAATTTACTTTTGCGTATGTGTATAAAAGAAAACTTGGGGCTTTACCTCTTCCGTACCCCTTAGTGTCTCCCATTCGGCTAGGTGAACTGGTCTCAGAGTTTGGCGAGAATCCTTTGATTCGTGATATGGCCCTGGGGCTCATTAGGCTGGCCCGGGTGCTCTTACGCGCTTGGTCGATGCGACCTTTAGTGCAAGCTGGCGTTAGGGCTTTTATGCTTTTGCTCAACTGTTTTGGGTTTAGTCTCCGTCGGGCTTCGACTCGAGCTCATTTGACCCTCAAGCTTTTATGTTCGCATGGGCTGGCAACAATGGCTCTTACGCCTTTGATCGAAGCGATCTTTTATGTGAATGGCCCTGAGGCTTATTAGGCTGGCAACAATGGCTCTTACGCTCTGCCCTGAGGCATATGTAGTTAACTATTTTGGGTTCTGTCTCCGAATCGGGTTACGACTCGAGCTCATTTGACCCTCAAGTTTTTAATGAGCTGGCGATGATGGCTCTTACGTTTTGGGCCGATGTGGCCTTTCATGTAAGCTGGCGACAATGGCTCTTACGCTTAGGGTCGAAGCGACCTTTTTAATGTAGGCTTTATTTTCCTCTCGTTAAGGACTTTTGAAATGATTTTGCCTGACCCGTCGTCAGTTCGGGAAGAACCTCGATTTCAAGTCGTTTGCGGCGATGTTCGAGCACCTCGGAAGGTTTGGCTCGTAGGCTGAGTAGCTCGAAGCCTAGTGATTGGAGCTGACATGGCCGAAGCTCTTTTGCCTGTCAAGGGTAGCCTGTTTAACTGGTTCTTTTTGAAGTAGATTCGAAGTAATGGCCTATGATATTGTAGGGACGGTCGGGCGTCCCCGAGTCGCGTTAGTTTGGTTGGTACAGCTGTATGACCGTAGTCATTTGTGTTTAGGTGTCTATAGCGAGGGTATGCCCTTTCAGGAATCTTACAAATGCGATATATAGCCTAAACTTCGGGATCGAGTTTATGCCTGTAGTAAGGTCTTACAAAATTTTCATGCCTTTGAGGTCTTACAGTTTGTTGATACTTGGTACAAGTATGATTCATGCCTTGCTTGAGGTCTTACAGTTTGTTGATACTTGGTACAAGTATAATTCGTGCCTTGCTTGAGGTCTTACAATTTTATTGATACTTGGTACAAGTATGATTCATGCCTTGCTTGAGGTCTTACAGTTTGTTGATGTCGCCTTATATAGGTCTTACGAAACCGAGTTTTCCCGCTCAGGGTCTTATGGCTTTGGGTTTTTTTAATGAATGGCTATTGGCGACAGTCTCCGAGTCATCAAGTTTGTTTTGGCTTGGGAGCCGTTACTCGTGAGCTCGGAATTGCCTTATTGAGAGCTTACGATCTCGGAGATTCCAACCCTGAGGTCATGCGTTTTCTGAGTTTTTGACGCCAGTCTCCGAGTATTCAGGACGTTTTCTTTCTTTTTTAGAGATATTTTGTAATTTACGTGCTTCCTCATTGAGGGCTTACGAGTTTGGAGTTTCGACCCTGAGGTCATGCGGGTGCCGAAATATAGACGCCAGTCTCCGAGTATTCGGGACGCTTTTGATGAAGGAATTGTTTTGGCGAAAATGCTGGGTTTCCTTTGGAGCATGAGATACACTGGCCAAAGTATTCCTTGATTATTTGGCACTAGTACATGTGTCTCCTCCATCGGGGGCTCGGCTATGCGGACACGGTTCATTCGAACGTTTAGTCCGGTACATCATTTTCCCATTGGGACCCTATTTGGCATTTCTTGGCTCTTCCAAGCAGATGATCTTCCGAGAGGATGTCCTTGGTGCTCGGGATTGATAGAAAAAGAAGCCTTGAAGACTTGTTGGATCCCTCTTAGGTAGCATATAGGTGTCGCCTCGTTGAAAACCTTGTCGGTAAAACCCTCTTCGGGATAAAAGCTCGATCGAAGGAAAAGAGTGCAACAGATGCTTTTAAAACCTTAAGGTCTTCGGGCTGGGTTAGCGCTTTTGACTGCTTTGATCGGGTGCCTGCATAAGGGTTAGTATAAAGTATAAAATGAAAAGGGAGGTGGTTATACCTTATCGTGGGATGCGCTGGCGATGTTCCGAGATCTGGTATGTCCCTGTTGTTTGTAATGAGGGCACTGTACGGTCCTCCGCTATGTTTAATCGGGCTTAGCCAAAGACGTAGTTCGATTACCCATTCGCTCTTTCGAGAGTGGAGATATTGGCGTCGGTGCCACGTCGTGCACCGCAAACATTTCCCATGCCGCGTGTTGTTCCCCGTGGACGGTTTTTGATCCCGTTTTTTGTTGGGAATTTCATCATTTGGTGGAGGGTGGATGGTACTGCTCTCATGCAGTGTATCCACGCCGTCCGAACAAGGCATTGTACCTCATGTCTCCTTCGATGACATGGAATTTGACATTTTGGGTCGTGCCGGCCACGCTGACCGGTAGAGCGATCTCTCCTTTCGTTGTTTCACTTGCCATGTTGAATCCGTTGAGGACTCGAGTGACGGGCACAATTTGGTCTAGCAGTCCGAGCTGCTCTATTACCTTCGACCTGATAACGTTAGCCGAGCTACCTGGATCCACGAGTACACATTTTATTTGAAATGTATTTACGAGGAAAGAGATTACCAGTGCGTCGTTATGAGGTTGGGACAAGGTCTCGAGTCCTCCTCGCTGAATGTGAGGGCATCTTCGGGTACGTATCCCCGGGTTCGCTTTTCTCTGGTGATGGATATTTTTGTCCTTCTCATCACGGGTTCCTGGGGAGCGTCGACGCCCCTAATATCATGTGGATAACATGTCGCGGCTCGTTTGCTTCGTTCTTCTTGGCCGCCTCTCTTTCTCGGAACTAATTTTTGGCTCGGTCGCTCAAGAATTCTCTAAGATGACCTTTATTGAGTAGCCTGGCTACTTACTCTCGGAGCTGGGGACAATCCTCGGTTCTGTGGCCATGCGTGTTGTGAAATTCGCATACCAAGTTATGATTCCTTTGGGAAGGATCCGACTGTATAGGCCTGGGCCATCTGGTATCCTTGATTTTGCCGATGGCGAACACGATGTCTGCAACATCAACGTTGAAGTTGTATTCTGATAAGCGTGGTGCCCATGTTGGCCCCGTGTTTCCGTCGAATCCGGTTCTGTTAATGAGTCCTCGAGGATTCTGCCCTCGGTTGATCAATCGGTCGTTGCGAGGCGGGTTGCATCTTGGGGCGTTTCTCCTATCTTCGGTGTATGGCTGATACCTTTCTTCATTTGGCTTCGATTCCTTTTCTAGGAGCCTTCTCGGGTATACTGAGCCCGAAGGGGCTCCTAATTGATCATCCTCGACCCTGATCTTTGATTGGTATCAGTTGTGGACGTCCGACTAGGTTACGGCAGGATACTCGATCAGATTCTCTTTTAGCTGCCTCGAGGCCACTGAGCTCCACTCGTTCAGGCCTTGAGTGAAGGCCTGCACCGCCCAATCGTCGGAGACCGAGGGTAGTTACATTTGTTCCATTTGGAAGCGAGATACAAACTCTCGCAGCATTTCATTCTCCCTCTTCTTGATCTTGAATACGTCAGACTTCCTCGTCGCTACCTTGATGGCACCGGCGTATGCCTTTATGAAGGAGTCAGCCAGCATGGAAAATGAGTCTATGGAGTTGGGAGCTAGGTTGTGGTACCACATCATGGCCCCCTTCGTGAGAGTTTCCCCAAACTTTTTCAGCAAGACGGACTCGATCTCGTCGTCTTTTATGTCAATTCCCTTTACTGCGCACGTGTAGGCGGTAACGTGCTCGTTGGGATCTGAGGTCCCGTTATATTTTGGGAGTTCCGACATTCTGAACTTCTTTGGAATGGGTTTCGGCCGCTTCCTCTGGGAACGGCCGCTGCACGAACTTCTTCGAGTCTACGCCTTTCACGACCGGGGGTGCGCCCGGTATTTGGTCGACCCTGGAGTTGTAAGTTTCAACCTTCTTGTCGTTGGATGCTATCATTTTCTCGCCCGACTCGATCCTACTGGTGAGATCCTCAAGCATTTTTATGATAGCAGGGTCGGCTATCGAACCATGATTGCTCGATCTCTCCGGTACCTGTTCGGCCGGGGGAGTTGTTCCCGGTGCTACGGTGCTGGGAGTTTTTGGGTGGCTTTGCAGCTGAGTGATAGCCAGCTGTTGTGCCTGAAACATTTCAAAAATAACATGAAGGCTAACTTCCCGTTCTTCCCGAGCTGGGGTTTTTTGGGCTTCCTATTGGTCGCCTTGTTGTATGCTCTTGTCGGTGCGTGAGGTTTCGTCGATTTGCTGTGCGTCGCGCGAGCCCGCGTCCGCTGGGATCGGTACAGGTGCGTCTCGGGGTTCCGTGGTGGCGTACCAACATTTGGAACAACCACATCGTTTTCTCCATGATTTTCGAGGTCGTCATTCTCAACTCTGTTTACTGAGCCAGACATATTGACCTGAAATCGAAGATCTTGGACAAGAAAAAGTGTGAAAGATAACTCGCGTTATGTAACGAAACCAACAAGAAAATAATCACTATTATTTTTAGCCCCACGGTGGGCGCCAAACTGTTTACCGTGAAAATGGTAATAACAATTAAATTTGTTGATGGGACTCTAATAATACGTGATCTATTTTTATTCTAGTTGTTAAGCAGTTGATGCTATGTGTATGAAGTTTAAGGACGAAATGCGAGCTAAAATAGAGTTATAATCGAACCGATGAGTTAGCTGTTTGGGGCCTCGAGCTAGTCAGTCTGGGGCCTCGAGGTTGATTCCCGGGCTCTGGCTCGAGCTATTAGGGGCAGTCGGGGAAGGGCTAACAGTCGTGATATAATTAAAGGAGGCTCTTTAGGGCCAATGATAAGCAATAAATGAAGAACAAGTATGAAGATATTAAATAAAAGCAACAATATCAAGAGAGTATGTTAGAGAGAAAAGAGAGAGAGAGAGAGAGAGTTATCATATATTTCGTGTAGAATAGTTGGAGCAACAACCGTTCTTTACAAAATGGTAAGAATTCCCTTTATATAGAAAGGGAAACCTTTTATGGTACGACATACATTAATTGTAAAGATATGGAGACGGGACAACTAGATGTGACACCCTGATTCGGGTTCAGAGTTGGCCGGCTAGGCTTTGTCAGACTTAGCCGTGTGTCTTGGGAACTCCCCATTTTTTACTCTATCCTCGGTCGATATTCCCTTCCGGACGGGTGTCGACGAGCTCCGAGGAAGGAGACTCGAGCGCATCTTTGCAGCCTCGAGGCTTCGAGGTGACCCTCCGAAATGCATTAATGACGGGAATTTGGACCCTCCGATTTTGCTGTATACAACTCGAAAAGTCAATAAAGTCAACCCTCGGGCCCACGTGCTCGGATTCCGAATTTTTTTGAAGATAAACATTACCCATAGCATTACGAACTCAAATATATAACTTATTCTCAATTCCATGTCAAATTTCGTGGTCAAATTCAAAAAATAGCAATTTCTAGGTTTTCTTCAAAATCCCACAATTTACAATAAATTTCCATGTTTAGACCCTTGTATAATCCATGTATTTAGCTAACAATGGGCGGGAACTACTTACCTTGCAATAGATTATGAAAACCTCCCTTGAAGCTCTCTAAAATCGCCCAAACCAAGAGAGAAATGAGCAAAATCCCCGAATTAGAACAATCTGTCCAGGCCTCGTCCTTCATCGCATTCACGTGACCAAGGTCGCGTTCGCGAAGGCCTGTCCATGCACAACATTGCATTTGCGTTCAAGCTCTCGCGTTTGCGATAGCCAACTACCCCCAGCCTGGAACTCCTCCTACGCGTTCGCGTATGTCCTTCCGCATTCGCGAAGGGAAATTTGCAAATTCAACAACTCACCGCGTTCGCGACTACCCTGTCGTGTTTGCGTAGGGTAAAGTCCCCCTGACCCCCAGCTCTTCTTTGCGTTCGCGAAGCACAAGAAGGTAGCCATTCCTTCTTCGTGAGACGACCTCGAAATCGGGACTCCCTTCGCGTTCGCGAATAACAAAGCCAGAACTGCAACCAGCAACAGCAAAACAAGGAGAAATGACCTGAATCCATCCCAAAACACACGAGGACCCCGGGACCCCGTCCAATCACACCAACAAGTTCCATAACATAACGTGTACCTACTCGAGGCCTCAAATCATACCAAACAATATCAAAACTATGAATCGATGATCAAAATCCTTCTTTAAACTTTCAAACTTTCAAGCTTCGACGAACGCGTCCGAATCATATCAAAGCATCCCAGAATGACGCCAAACTTTACACACAAGTCATAAATCATAATACGAACGTATTTCGAGGCTTTGAATCCCTAACAGACATTGATTACACCAAATCCCACTTCAAACCGAACCTAGGAAATTCTTAAACTTTCAAAATGTCAATCTTCCAAAATAAGCGCCGAAATGCTCCCGGGTGATCCGATACTCAACCCGAACGTATGCCCAAGTTTGAAATTATCATACAAACCTATTGGAATCTTCAAATCCTGATTCTGAGGTCGTTTAATCAAAAGTCAAACCTTAGTCAATTCTTCCAACTTAGAGCCCGTTTGGCTTAGCTGATTTAGAGTAGCTGATAAGCATATGTGCTGAAAAGCACTTTTAAGTGCTGAAGCTGATTTAAAAAATAAGCAGTTACATGTTTGGATAAAAGTGCTAAAATTAATAATAAACAGCTAAAAAATTGGGTGTACAAAGAGTTTTGTTTTAAAAAGAAGTATTTTATGGATAGAATAGTAAATATTTTGGTCAAACCTAAAGTGCTTATAAGCTGAAATTTGATAAGTTGGGGGAGACCAACTTATGGCTTTTGGCTTATTTTTGACTTATAAGCACTTAACTTATAAGCACTTTTAATTTTACCAAACGCGTAGATAAGCCAAAAAGTGCTTATAAGCCAGTTTGACCAGCTTGTAAGCTTAGCCAAACACCCTCTTAAAGCTTCCGAAATTGGAATTTTCTATCCGAAAAAATATTGAACTTCCCAAAATTTGATTCCGACCACACGTATAAATCATAATACCTGAAGTGAAGCTACTCAAGGCCTCAAACCGCTGGACGACACGCTAGAGCTCAAAACCACCGATTGGGTCGTTATAAGTAGTTTAGGGTTTTAACTTAGGCAATAATTTTAATAACTACCTAGGAGCTTCTAGAAGAGGGAAAGGGGCTGACTAGCAAATAGGTCAATTGTTTTGGGGTTTATGAACAAAAATAGAAAGAAGAAGGAGGGAAAGGAAAAGAAAATTAAGAGAGCTGCCCCAAATTTTCTGTTATTAAAGGACACACATAGACACTCACCCTTCAGACGCACATTGATATAAAAGACTCTGCATTCTTCTAAAAGTTTTCAGATTTGGGAATCTCTGAAAAACAAAACAAAAATAGGAAAAAAGGGATTTCAAGCTGTTCTCAACTTCCATTCTTCTGCTCCACGTCTCCTGGATTTAAAATGCTGGTCGATTGTTAGAATTGCTGATTTTATTGCTGGAAACTTCATTTAGATTTGGTTTTTCTGCCTTTATTTGGCCTGTCTCTTAGTGTTTGCATTCTTTAGCTAGGTCAGTTCCTATATTCCTTGTATTATGCTTTTATTGAATGATTTAAAATCTTTGGATTCCTATTTAACTGTTTTGATATGCTCAAATCTCGACTTATACTGCTGTAACGTATTCTGAATGTGTGTTTGGTTTCAATTTGATTGAAATAAGTGAAATAACTTAAAATGATACCTACGTGAATCACCTTGATACCTGCTTTCAATTAGAGAAAGTCTTTGTCAGTTAATAGATCCTTCAACAGAGTTGGTTCTTCCAGTTTTGGAGTTGTTTGGTAAATGAAGTTGTCTAGTCCTTTTACTAAATTTATGGTTATTATAATTGAATTTGTGGTCACTTATTGGCTTGAACACGGAACTCGAATTATTTGGAACTAGCATAGCCTTTATTCCCATCTAGATTCTCCCTAAAATGTTTAATGACTACAGAGATAGTTTACTGTATATATGACCTTTGATTTCTTAGATCTGTAACTTCAAAGCCGAAAGTGAGGTTTTAGGATTAATTCATGGGTTGTTGTGAAGCTGTTGTACACAGATTTGGATTTAAAAGATTCTCAATGAGTTTGAATACCATTTTCTTCTAGTTCAATTATGTGATGGGTGGTCAAGTTGTATTTAAAGAGTTGATTACTTTAAATTTGGAGTTTATGTATTTATGAATTGGTGATATGACTTTATGTATGGATAATATGAGTTCATGCTTAGACTAGTTTGAATGTCCTCCTTTCCTTTCGATTCTGTGTGAAAATCGTGAGTTTGAAATTACTTGGTTTATAACGACCCGACCGGTTGTTTTGAGCTCTACTATTCTATTCAGGTGTTTGAGGCCTTGAGTAGCTTCACTCCATATTTTATGACATGTACGCGCAGACAGAATTGAATTTCGGGAAGTTCGGAGTTTATTCAGATGGAAAATTTCTCAATTGGGAATCCGGGCACGTGGAGTGTTGACTTTGTTGACTTTTCGAGCGGAGTTGGGAATTGTTGTAACTTGATTAACTATGAGTATTGGAGTATATTTTTATTAGTTTTCACATTGTTTGACTAGTTCGGATCGATATGCATAGGGTTTAGGTGTTAGAGAGGCGTTGGAGCCTGATTTAGAACTTTGAAGCAAGATTAGTCTCCTATCTAACCTTGTGAGGGGGAATTCACCCCGTAGGTGTTATATTATTATGTGCTACATATTGTGGGAGCTATGCACGTATGAGGTGACGATTGTCCGTATGTATGCTACGATTTCTAATTATGTTCGAGCAGACTTAGACTCGCACCATGCTTAAATTGTACTATTTGAGTTATTCTTGCCTGTTTAAATGCTTTAACTTACATTTAGCATGAGACTAGACTCGCGTAGGGTATCAGACACTATTTTAGATACTTGATGAGCTACTTGATTAGCCGTAGAAATTGTACTTCCCTTATGGATTTCACTCGCGTTGTGCGTATTCATCAGAAAGTTATTTCTTGAATCTCATATCTCACATGTATATTCGTAAGTGGGGTCAAAGACCCGTAAAAGCTTCATATTCTAATGGTATCGGACTGAATGCCTCAGCAACACTCTTATGTGATCGGGCCGTTTGCCTCGGCAGTATCATGTATCATATTCTTATGGCTTTGTGTCCTTCGCCTGAACCATTTCATGTATCACACTCTTATGAGATCGAGCTGTTCGCCTCGGCAGGATATTGTAACACACTCTTAAGGGATCGGGCCGTTTGCCTCAGCAGGATATTGTAACACACTCTTATGGGATCGGGCTGTTAGCCTCGACAATATCATGTATCTTATTCTTTTGGGATCGGGACGTTCGCCTCGGCAGTTCTATGAAACACTCTTATGGGATTGGACCATTCGCCTCGGCAGAATCGTGCAAAATACTTTATCACGACCAAAATTTCCCTCCGTTGGGTATCGTGATGGCACCTAGTCTTAGGGACTAGGTAAGCCTAACATTAATTGAAACAACAACAATATTTAAATAACATCTAACAATTTGAAATAGAAATCTCTTTAAAATTTACAACCCCAAAATCAGTAGTACAAGTCATAAGCTCTACAGAGTTCTTGCTAGAAAAAACCTCTAAATGCAACTGTTCTAAAATAAGGATAAACAGTGCAATACAAAAACTAGAAGGTGACTCCGAAACCTACGAACGCCGCAGCAGGTTTACCTTGAGTCTCCAAAGCAACAATCCGCACAACTACTAATGATCAAATACCTAGATCTACACCAAAATTGTGCAGAAACGTAGTATGAGTACACCACAGCGGTACCCAGTAAGTATCAAGACTAACCTTGGTGGAGTAGTGACGAGGGACAGTTAAGACACTTACCGGACTAGGTAACCTGGACAAGTATGAGTACAAAATAACAGAGTACAATATCTATATAAAGACTACGCATAATGACAAAACGATATGGTAATTACAGTAAGAAAAGGAAAAGCAACAACTAACAGCGGAAGACCATAATAATAAACAAGTAGAATGAGCATAACACAGTTTAAATCCGGTGATCACAGATAAAGGAAAGACAAGTAACGACTTAACAAAAACGACCGCTTTCACACTAGGTTTTAGCCAATAACCTTCACGAGGCACCGAACCTCAGGGTATTCACAATTTACAGGTGCAAATTCTGGAACCCTAAACACTTGGCATCCTGTGGCCTGTTTACCAATTTAATACTCAACAAATTAAAGAATCCTCTTAGCCGATAAGAGTGCTTAACTACGTGTATGCTTGTGAAAGTGTCCTAACATAGTTCATGCCAGCTAGTAAGAATAGAAAAAGAGACGGACAACACGTAGAAGGTTTTCCCACAATTTCCACGAAATAGAACTCACACAAGTAAGTGCACCACTACATAAATAGCAACAACAAAAATGCCCCAGGTCATCACAAGTCATCACAAATCAATCCCTGACATAGCCCACCTAGTCTCGCCACGTGTGCAATAATAAATTAAGTGCCCGCCTTATTTCGCCACACGTGCATAATAATGTTCCCACCTTGTCTCGCCACATGCGCAACCCACATATATATATCCCGCCTAGTCACGCCGCATGTGCAAATATCAAAAGTAACAATAGCATGACAGAAACCTCGTGCAACCCAATAACACCCGCACAATAGAAACCTCGTGCATCACAATAACAACAACTGCATGGCAGAAACCTCGTGCATCACAATAACAAGTACAATAACAATAATGACAATAAATACAAGAGTACAGTAAGTAAATCAACTCAAGAACTTTCGATCACAAAGAAACGATAGAACCAGTTCATAAGGAATAACTACAATAGAGAATACTAGGCGTAACAAGAACATCTCAACAAGGGAGAAGTAATATGTAACAACGATCCCACAATAGGTAGTTCAACAACAAGGGGGCTAACACGAGTCAAATAATTCCAAATAAGGACATGTCAACTAAGAAATATGATATCTAAACTTCCTTTGAGGCTAGGAAATTACGAAGGAGATATAACAAATTTAATTAAGGATAAGCAGCGGAAAGATAATCATAACCTCAATTAAGGATTCCAATTAAGGGGAAACAATTAGGGAGGGGTAGCATGGTAATAGAAGAGGTGACAACCTCAGTTATGTCATATAACAGTCAAATATGCAATAAGAGTGGAACATGAAGCAATTAATCTAATTAAAGCATGTAAAGGTGAAAACTAGTAAAGGGGAACTCAATTATAACAAAACAACTTCATATCTAGCGAACACAAAGACCTAAGAACCCTAAAAGGCCAACTTTCCACAAATAAGCCTGAGCACGTACTCGTCACCTCGCATACACGGACTACAATTAGCAAAGAAGACTCAAATCCTAAGGGGTAGCTCCCCCACACGAAGATAGGCAAGGTACTTCCTCAAAGAAGACAAATCGATACTCAAAAATGAACTTCTCGGGTGAAATGACCTCCGGACGGCTCAAATCTAGCCAAAATAACTTCAAAGCATAAATAAAACTCATAAGAAACTATTCCGAATCATAAAGCCTCAATCTTTGACAAAACCCAAAAATCACCCCAAAAGTCGACCCCCGGGCCCGCACCTCAGAATCCGATAAATTTCACAAAATTCGAACACGCATTCAGATCGAGTTCACCTATACTAAATTTATCAAATTCCGATACCATTTGGTCCTTCAAATCATCATTTTACATTTTTAAAAGTATTCTTCAAAATCCCCATTTTTTCTCAGCCCAAAACACTAACTAAATGATAAAAATAAAGATAAAATTATGGAATATAATAAATTCTAGGTGAAGAACACTTACCCAATCGATTTTTTTGAAAAACCCACGAAGAATCGCTCAAAACCGAGCTCTACAATTCAAGATATGATAAAAATGGCCTAAACCTCGATTTGGAAGATATATTCTGCTGCCCAGGCATCAAAGCATCGCGATCGCAGAACATCAAACACGATCGCGAAGAAGGAAAAGAGTGCTGCCCAGTTTGTGCTTTGCGAACGCGACAACACGCTCGCGAACTCGGAGAGGAAAAGTCTGATGGCTCACGACTGGCCTACGCGAACTCGTGTAATGATACGTTCATGAAGAATGGGGTGGCACACCTTTGCGACGCGAAGAGACGGATGCAAAAGGAAAGAGGGGATGGCAGACTTCCGGATCGCGGAAGGAGACATGCAAATGCAGAGAAGAAATAATTCATCCTCTAAGATTACTCTACGCGAACATGGAGGAAGTGACGCGAACGCGATGAAGGAAACCAGATGACAGAAAACAACAGTCCAAAAATGGAAGGAAATGGCCCGTAGCCCATCCGAAACACACCCGAGGCCCCCAGGATCCTGTCTGAACATACCAACAAGTTTCATAACCTAATACAGACTCGCTCGAGGTCTCAAATCACATCAAACAACATCGAAACTACGAATCGCACCATGAATCGAACATATGAACTTTCAAATTTTCCAACTTCTAAAACTCGCGCTGAAACCTATCAAATCAACCCGGAATGATGCCAAATTTTGCAGACAAGTCCCAAATGACATAACGAAGCTGTTCCAACTCTCGTAATTGCATTCGGACCCCAATATCACAAAATTCAACTATTGGTCAAACTTCTCCATCTTCCAAACTTCAACTTTTCTAACTTTCGCCGAAATGCTTCAAATTACTCTACGGACCTTCAAATCCACATTTGGATGCATGTCTAAGTCCCAAATCACCATACGAAGCTGTTGAAATTACCCAAAACCCATTCCGGAGCCGTTTACACAAAGTTCAAATTACTCATGCTGCACTTCTGCACTAAATGTGCAGGATCTGATAGGTTCATTTGATGGTCATTTGGGCGTGTAGGCGCAGCTGCTAACGGGACTTTATGGAAAGCTGCATTCCATGTTACGATTCGCAGCACACAGAGTCTCCATCATAATTATTTACTTTATCCTGTCTATCTTGTATTCTTGACAGATGTTGTATTTTTATTGTACTTCCTAGTAAATGCTCATGCACTTGTGACACATTTCTCAATTTGGAAATAATTCAAATTTAAACTCTTCATTTTACCCATTTTACCCTTAATGAGAAACTTTTATAACCACACAAAAGTCATGGCCCCACAGAGCTTTTACCCCTTAAGCTTTTAAGACCACAAGTTTCAAAAGTCTTCTTTTTTTCTCAAACTCCATGCCAAGTCAAAATACCTCATCTAGATTGAAATTGAGGGAGAAAGATTTATGATTTCAAAAATAATAAAATTAATAATTAAGTTGGTAGTTCACCGTTGGCTTGTCTAACGGCGACGTTGGGCGCCATCACGAACTATAATGAGTTTTGGGTCGTGACATGGTATGTGAAAATCGTAAGTTTGAAACTACTGTATTGTTGTCCCGGAGGTCATTGGGCCTGAATAATCGGCCCAGCAAGGCTGATAATTAGAGTGGAGTCATGAAGACTCTTGATCTATGGTTCAGTCCAATTATGGGTGTTCAAACAGCCTGTGGCATGTTTTGATTCTTAGAAAGTTTAGAGACGTTTTGGGCCTTAACCTGAGGCCCATTTTCATACTCACAGGTGACCTGTTAGGGGTCCATTTTGAGTATATTAAATGAACTGAGCTAGCAAATGTCACTATTCAGTAGTAATTTACATAGAATTAACGAATTGAAAAGAAGAACATAGTGTAATTGTAAACTACCAATTAACTAACGGGAACCCTCTGGTAATGTAGAACTTTTAATCTACAACTCTTTCAGCTTTTGTTAAGAAACAGACTTTTAACGTTTCATAGATGGCATAAATTTGTGAGAATTCCCTAACCTCAAACCTTTAATAAATCTCAAATCTTAGGAAATAAACAATTGATGAACATCGTAGCTTACTTTAGGCGCGATTAATAAATAAATAATTGTAGCTATAGGCACGTTTCCCATGGCATAGCCTGATACATAACTCCAAATTCGAGTGCGTGTTCACGTGACTCGACCTTACAACTTCGAAGTAATAATAAAATTGAACATGTTGTAAATTGCGGGTGCGTTTCGCATGGCGCAATCTGCGGTATGTATAAAACGACAAGTGTGTGACATCGTAACTTGTTTAAATAAATTCCATAAAAACACCAAAAATGATTAAAATATTTAGTTAAAATCGGTAAAATGTAAAAATGCACAATATGTCTAAAACATGTAATAATAAGATAATCAAGTCAGATGTAATTGTAAAGGGACCGTGCTGAAATCACAGAATCCGGGAGTACCTCACACCTTCTCCTGGGTTAACAGAATTCCTTACCCAAGACTTCTATGTTTCGAAGACTAATACAGAGTCAAATTTTCCTTGATTTGAGATTTAAAATAAATTAGTGACTTGGAACACCATAAATAAATTATTCCAAGTAACGACTATGAAAAAATAAAATAAAATAATCCCACTTAAATAATGTCACCTAAATTGGAAAAATTCTTTTCCCCGTAAAAAGGAGGTGTGACATCTCTGGCGACTCTGCTGGGGACACGAACCCAGAACATATGGTTCAGGATTCATAATTCGAGCATAGAATAACTGTTATACTTGACTTTCTTACGATTGTCTGATATTACATGTTTGAGCCTAATGTGCTAATTACCACTCTTTACCGCTTTAATATTGTTGTGAACTGTATATAAACTGTTACGACATGCTTCTTCTCTCTGATTCTTCTAAATCTTCTAGGAAACATGCGCTTCACGTGGCTTTTTTTCTATTATAGTGTCATACCTATAATTTTAGAACGAGGATCGGACCAGTTGCAAAGCCGGTGAATTTCTGTATTCCCAGTACGTTGCCCCCCTCGGCTTAAGTTGTTTGCTCGGGTAAGCCTAGTCTAGAACACTACACCTTATGCTTTAAACCTAGAAGAACAAAAACTCATTGCGGATCCCTAGTAGGTATGCTTGTTTGCATCACGTGCATTTGACTTTGGGGACTCAACACAAGGATTGGGTCCGTCTAGGTCAGGTGTACCCCAAAATAAAAGATCATCCTGATACATCTTACGTGCTAGTTGTTGCATTTGTTTGTTCTGGTTTGCATGTTGAATGGCTTATAGAATAGGGATAGAAAATCAAGAAAAACTAGGAAAAAGAAAATAGGAGAGAGAAAATTTACCAGGTTCCTGAAAATCTCGATTTTTGAAAAAAGAAAGAGAAAGAAAAATCCTAAAACTCTGTCGAATATTTAGAAGGTTGTTACAAAATGAGTCTAAATTTTCAGAAAAAAAAAACATTTTTTCTAATTTTGAAAATTTCCCCCGAACTACGTAGGTCTGATCCTCACCGGACGTGAGGTACGTAGGCAACCATCATCAGGTCCGGCCCCACTTTTGCGAAAATAACTAAAAATAGGAATATGGCAAATTTTTTGAAACATGGTCATCACCCTAAGCCGTTCTTGTCGAAATAACCTCAAAACGTTCTCCCAGGACGCCGGAATGTTGTTTTTGCAAGAATAACCACAATATTAACCTGAGTCAGTCTTTTCCCCATAATCAACACCATTTTGCAGAAACATCCCTAAAAACTTTTCCCAAGCGCTGAAGGGCCGTATTTGCAAAAACAATCCATATTTTGTCATTTAGTTATTAAACTGAATTTTCAAATTTAGCCACTTTGTGTTTTCTAAAACAATATCGGTTTTGACCCTTTGTCCTAATTTGCAATGAGCACTGTTGAGAATTTACCTTTTCGGATTGTAGACGAGATTCCATTGAGACTCCACATGTGGTGGAGTGACCTAGGGGAGGTCGGTCAGCGTTCCGTGACCAAGGCACTGGGTGGTCTCATCGGTCTTTTGATGATTAAGCCAATGGTTGATCTGATCGAGGCATTGATACCGTTCTGGGACACAACACATAATGTTTTTCATTTCTCGGATTTTGAGTTGACTCCTATGCTTGAGGAGATAACAGGTTATGACGGATATGACAGGGGTCTTAGGCATCAGTATCGAGTAGCCCCGAGAGCTGTGACCCCTCAAGAAGTTTTGGAACTTTTGAGCATTAACCGACAAGTTAAGAAAGAAAATTTGGCCGAAGGTTATTGTACCTTCCACTTTCTGTACAGCTGGTAGGGGGACCCTCACGGATTTGAGGCTCCAGACACTGGTTTGTGTCATCAAGGAAAGAAAAGCAAGTGGGAGTCGCGCAGAGGTTTAGCCTTCATAGTCGCATTTTGGGCACTCTGATATTCCCAAAGGAGGACGGACATATAGAGTTGGGCCTTGTAGGGGTGGCTGACTTTCTGGACAAGAAGGCCAATGGTACTCTCGTGCCAATGATCATCAAAGAGATTTATCGAGCTCAACCACTTGTCGACCTGAAATTCTTTGAGGGTTGTAATCTGTTATTGCAAATGTGGCTTGTGGAGCATCTTTGTTATCGTCCTAGATACATGAACTATGGGCTAACCAGACTTAGTTTCATTGAGGAGTACGAAAATAGGGTAAGTGGCTATGAGTTGCCGGAGGATGCTGAGGCTTGGTTCACACGTCTGTGTTCGCTAACTATAAATCAAATTGAGTGGACTTTCAGTTGGCTTTCAGTCAAAGAAGTTATCTACATTTCTACCGATGTGTGCTTTCTGCTATTGATGGGTCTTCGGAGTATTCAGCCTTACACTCCACATCGGGTTCTACGCCAGTTAGGAAGGTATCAAATGATCCCTCATGATGAGGATCTGAGTACATAGGTTGTTGAGTTACGCCCATGGGCTGATTTTCCGGAAGAAAAGGTCCGCCAAATTTGGCATCAATGTAGGTTTCTGGAGCCACAAACTCAGGTGCGGAATTTAGCATCCGTGGAAGTAGAGTCTAGCTATACGGCATGGTATGGTAACAGAGTTCGGGTTAATCAAGAGTCGGAACGGCCCGCCAAAAGGCCCAATCTCCAACAGTTCACAGATGGGGCATAAGAACATTAGGTTTGGTTAGCCAAAGAAAAAGAATATCGGGTCACCATCAGGATTTTTAAAAAAATTAGGCCAGAGCCATTAAATTTGAGAGTGATCTGCAAGCCACCGAAGATGAGGGAGAGAAGAAAAGGTTAGCTAGAGAAAATAAAGCCCTCTGAGTCCAACTCCGGGAAATGAGAATAGCCGCTGAGAGGGATGTAAAAAGTGAAAGAGACCAAAGAATCATGGGCAACTTGAGGCAAAAAGTGTACGACCATGCGACCGATCTAACAGAGGCCGAATTTTTTTTAGCAAAATCTCGGGAAAGGATGGTCCAATTGGGGAAAGATGCAGAAGACGCACGAGGTTAGTCCACCAAGAAAAGCAAAATTACGAAAAAAAGGTTGCAATTTTAAGGAAAGAGTTGGCCGCTCTTGAAAACGAGAAGGGTCAACAAGTAAAAGACTTCAAGACGGAGAGGGAGAATTGCTATGCATTGATTAACAAGGTGGAATGGAATGTGTTGAATTAGCAAAATCAGAACAACAATGCCATGCATATAGTGGAAGCCCGAGAATAACTAATTACATGTTGCTCCAGAACGGAATGCTACCAAGCTTAGAATCAAAGAAATAGTTGACTACACCACGATGAAGTGCAATGAATGTGAGGATATGACTAAAGATATGTTCTTTGCTCCAGTGTTGTCTTTCGCTCGCCATGCCATGGCCAAACTAGAGTTCCTCCATGATGAGCTTACATGCGGACTCGCATCGTGACCGACTAAAGTCACTGGGACCTAAGATTAGAGTTTGGTAGTCATCTATCTTTTAAATTGTATCAGTCATTTCAATTATCGAGTATGTAGTTTACTTTTCTTGCTTCGAGTCTGTTTGTCTTTCGTCCATTTCGAGTCTGTTATTATTTTGCTCCAAGTCTGTATGTTTTTCTTTTAAAGTCAGTTGTCTATGTTTCCAAGTCTTTGTAATGAAAAACCCAAAAAGATTTTATTTATGAAATATTTAAAACCCCAAAAATTTTTTGCTTTCATTTTACATTCATTTCCCTTAACTATGTGATGATCTGATTCATGCGATGTCATGATATGTAGGCAATCCCCATCGGATGTGATTATATCCATCAACAAAGTGAGTGAAAAATAAACCCCAAAAAAGAGATAAATTAAGTGAAAAACAAACAAAAAAAAGAAAGAAATAAAGAGTGACAAAAAATAGGAGGATAAAAATCAAGAGAAAGAGAGCGTTAAACCAAAAGAGAGCCAGAAATCGTAGAAAGAGTCCAGATATTTAAAAGCCAGGATGAAACACGCGAGCGTTGCAAACACATGGTAGAAACATTTAACTATTTAGGTGCATTGCATCCCAACATGCGATTTCCTCAGGTGGTTGGTTCTTGTTGGTAATCTGGCTTTCCATCCTTACTTCACAAGATCTAAAGGAAAGGTTCCGATGGCCTACGAAAGCAATCCACACATTATCAAACCAAAGGATAGCCCGACATCGACTATTCCACAACTAGAATCAGCAACTGTTGAAGAGAATTGCGTCTCCGCATGTTGGAAATGTGGGATGCATGATCTAATGGTAGGGAACCATCGAGTACAATTCCTGGGTTCCCTGAGTTGATCCCAAGGTCGGGTGGGAATCCAGTGTCCCTGTGTCTAACCCATTCATCCCATGCGGGCACCCTCAAATGTCGTCTAACGGTCCTGGAATGCCTTCTATGGTTCACCCCCGGGCGCTGGTTTTTATGGAACCTCCAACATTGTTCTTCGCAGTGCCTGTCATCACCACGGTGCAACCGATCGTGCCCAGGCCGTGTTTTGAACCTCCGACATTCACATTCCAGGGCCAACAATTTCAGCAGGATATGACTTATATCGCTCTGGACTCATATACTCAACATCCAAAGTATGAGTTTCTGGCTGAACCAGAATGAATAGTCAAAAATCCCGAGCAGGAAGAAATGGATCGAAAAATAAAAATCCTGGAGCAGAGTTTAAAGAACATGCAGGGCCTGAGCGGCCAAAAGAGTGTCTCCTACTCTGACTTGTGCATGTTTCCCCACATCCATTTACTATCTGGTTTCAAAATGCCAAAATTTGAAAAGTACGATGGGCATGGAGACCCAATCGCCCATTTGAAAAGGTACTATAATCAGCTAAGGGGTGCTGGCAGAAAAGAGGAACTTATAATGGCATACTTTGGAGAGAGTCTGGTAGGAATTGCCTCTGAATGGTACATAGACCAGGAAATCTCTCACTGGCACGTATGGGACGACCTTGCCAAAGATTTCGTCTGCCAATTTCAATACAATGTGGATATTGCTTCGGATAGAAACTCCCTACCTAATCTGAAAAAGAAATCCACGAAAAGTTTCCGTGAGTATGTTGTTAAGTGGTGCGAGCAGGCTGCCCGTGTGAAGCCTCCAATGGATGAGACATAGATGGTCACGACTTTTTTGCAGGCCCAAGAGGCCGACTATTTCCAAAACATGATGTTTGCCATGGTAAAGCCATACACTGAAGCCATAAAGATTGGGGAAATGGTTGAAACGGGTTGAAAACAGGACGGATATTGAGTCAGTCAGCCCTTAAAGATACATCGCAAGCCATCCAGAGAAGAGGTAGTCATGATGGCTTCAAGCTTGAGGTGGTCTCGCAGATCATTTAACCAATCTTATATGCCACCCCGAACCCCCAACATTACTACCCACACTGTGATGTTGTATACGTCGTGGCACCGCCTCCTTGTGCGATGATGAACGCACAACCCTACATACGGCCCCGATAAAATTACAATCAAAACTGAGCTCCACCTCCCAGAAATAACCGTCCTTACCAAGCTCCATATAATCCTCGCCCACCACAAAATACACCCCAATATAATCCATGGCTCCGCGAGTCTCCCGGAAGAAAATATTTCACCCCCATCGGTGAATCATACCCGAGTTTGTTCTAGAAGTTGAACCAATTGGGTTTGCTACAACCTGTGGCTCCGAATTGGCCAACCCCGAGTCTCCGACATACCTGACTGATACCAGATGTGCATACCACTCGGGGTTGGTAGGCCATGATACAGAAGATTGTTGGACCCTCAAGAGGGCGGTTGAAGACTTGATTGAAGTGAAAAGAATTGTGCTGAGGGATGAAGAGGCTCCCAATGTAACTAATAATCCATTGCATTCTCATAATAACGGGCCAGTTATCGGTATGATCTGTGATGATGAAAAATTTAACATGGCACTGAAGGCTACTATTTCCATTGCTAGTTTGGTGGAAAAACCTAAAGCAGCAGCAAAACCGACAAAAATTAAAAAGAAAATAGCTCCGGTCCCTCAGGTCGTTGAAACGAAAGCTGAGTGACACCTGCCAAGAATTTGGTTCTTTATGTTCTAAAAGCCCCGAGGAAAGAACAACTTGTCCTCAGCACTCCAAAGAAGTTTGATGAAAGGAAAGTTACATTGAACATGCCAATGTGGTACGTACCGAAGGGAACACATATGGCCCGATGGCCGATGATATCACCAAGGTTGACTAAGCTTATCAGTCCCACACCACAGAGTCCAATGAAAGATCCTATAGTAGTCCCTTGTAACTACAACAGAACCGTGGTTACTTACAAGGGGAAAGAAATTGCGGGGGAAGTAAATGAGATGACTCGGTCTGGGAGGTACTATACCCTGGATGAGCCAAGTAAAGCTAAACAAAATAGGGACAACCATATGCCACCAAAAAAAACCGTGAGCAATGAAGAAGCGGAGGAATTCTTTAGGAAAATGAAAACCTCGGAGTACTCAATAATTGATCAACTCCAGAAAACTCCCTCCAAGATATCACTTATATCTCTATTGGTGAGTTCATATGAACACCGAAAGGTGCTACTCAAAACATTGCACGAAGCCTATGTCCCAGATGAAACTACTGTTGTACGATTGGAAAGAACGGCCGAGAGATTTTTTGAGGTTAATAAGATCTCATTTAGCCGTGATAATTTGCCTGTATATGGAGCTTCCCACAACAAATCCCTCCACTTGACTGTTGGATGTGAGGGCTACTATGTGAAAAGGGTTATGTTGGATGGCGGGTCTGGAGTAGATATTTGTCCCCTCTCAACAATCCAGAGGATGGAAATTGGTACAGAAAGAATTCGGGCCAACAATGTGTGTGTGCGAGCCTTCGATGGGGTTAAGAGGGATACAATCGGAGAAATTGATCTAGTTTTAACTATTGGCCATGTGGACTTTGAGGTTACCTTCCAAGTCCTGGACATGGAAACCTCGTACAATTTTCTTCTTAGCAGGTCATGGATTCACGCTGTCGGAGCTATTACGTCCACTCTCCATCAGATGATCAAGTTTGAGCACGACAATCAAGAAATCATTATCAATGGAGAAGATGAGCAGTCTATTTATCGGGACCCCTCAATCTTGTGTCTTGAAGCCAGGGAGGGTATTGAGCACATCGTGTATCAAGCTTTTGAATTTGTGGTCGCTGACCAGTTTGAAGAGGGGCCCCCTCTACCTCAACCTTGATTGTCCAATGCTTCAATTATGGTTTCCACCCAAATGATCAAAAATGGGTACAAGCCCGGATAAGGGCTTAGGGCATTACTGAGCCAATTTCCCCGATCGTGAATGAGAAGCCTTTTGGGTTGGGTTGCTGAGCTACATTAGCTAACAAAACATGGGTTGGAAAATTCAAAGAAAATAGGTGGGTCCTGTCATAGCCCATCCCACATCTCTCCCGGTCATTTGTCAATCAAAGTATGTGGAGGAAGGAGAAAAGGACTTCGCGGCCGAAGAGATTAAAGATATCTGCGGAGCTCTGAAACAAATGCTATATGAATCTGACATGGTCCAGCCAGGGGAAGGCACGAGCCATGCCGAGGTTCAATACATGGGACCCAATTTCAAGCTCCAAAACTGGGAGGCTACCTCGTTCCCCGTCAGGCGGGAATCCCGGTAGTTCGGTCTTGCTATCTTTTCTATATTACGAGTTATTTTCAGGGTGTAACTCGAATGTTTTACTTTACTGTCTTTAAATTCTAATGTAAACCCATCTATCTTTTAATTCAATGAAATTAAATCAATCGTTCATCGTTCATACATGTCTCTTTTTATTTTTATGATTTTGCTATTTTTCTTATCTTTCTCTTTTCAGTTCTAATAATGCGGACTTTAATAACATGACATGCTTGCGGACGTCATGTCAGATCCTAAAATGCCGTCTAATTCTGAAATAATGAATCAAGAGCCGGAATCTGGTGAAGTTGAGGCTTTTAGGGAAATAAATCGAGAATTGGAACAATTTGAGATAAGCCTAAGCTAAACTTAAATGAAACTAAGCCAGTTGATTTGGGCAATTCAGAAGAGATCCAAGAAACCAAGATAAGCTTTCACGCCGATGAGAGAACCAGAGATGCCTTGATCCAACTTTTGTTTGAATTTAAAGACATGTTTGCATGGTCTTATGATGATATGCCAGGTGTTGATACCCAATTTTTTCCTCATATATTTTTAAATACACATACATACTTTCAAAAGATTGTACATGCATTTACAAACACGCACAAGTATTTTTACAATTTTTCTATAATTTTTAAAGTCCTTAAATCAATTTATTTCTGTATTTTTAATAATATAAATATCCAATAATTATTCCTCGTATTACTTTATGATGATTTAATCATATAAATTCATCATTTTTGCCCATATAAGTGTTCAATTGCATTTTTATAATTACATTAGAATTTTTTTAAGACTATAACTGCATGTTTTGCAATAATAGCCCATATATATGCATAATTATCTTATCTATACAGAAAATGACTTTTTACATTTTTATAATGTTAAGTAATGATTTTAAATCATTGTCATGCACAAATCACATTTCATTTATAAATTATTTATTAAATTAAAAAGGTATTTAAAACATAGCCCGTTTCTTAATTAAATTCCCTAACTTAACCCAACCCAAATACCCGTCCAACCCGACCCAGAACCCCCTCTGATCGTGGCTGTTGATCTTTGAGATCAGCAGTCCACATTATTTCTTACCTTTTAAATCCAACAAACCCCAAAACCCTACCCACTTCTCTCAGACACCGCCGCCCTCTTCTCCTCTCTTCTCTCTCAGACGCTCTTAAACCCTAGAGCGCCATCACTCAAAAACTCCCTCCAAATCCCTTCGATTCCCAACCGAATATGGAATCATTTGGTGATTTACCGTCTTATCCGACCTCCTACCTCTTCTGGTTGTTCGACTTTCATGTTACTTAATGGGATCTCAAGGGATTCGAACCAGATTTGGTTCAAATCTCTCATCTTTTCGATTAATCCGCCTATATTAATCCCTATGTCTGTGAGTACTATCATTTTTGTGTTTTCGTGGCTTCAAATCTCTGGTTCGAACCATATTTTCTACCTCTGTTCATAAACCTAGCTATTTTTGTTAAATCCGTTTAGATCTCTTTAGATCTAAGACGACTTTGAGTTTGTTTGGTATTTTCCTTAAGATTTTTCTGCTTTTACTATTATTGTTAACCGATTTCGTTTTACCCTAGGGTTTTGATCCCTAACGGGTTTTCTATGAAAATGATTAGACATTTTAATGCTTTCAACTATGGTTTTCTTCTTTACTATTTCGACCGATCCTTTTTGAATTTCATCTCTATGCCTTTGACATATCCTAGGGTTTTGATTCTCTGACTATTTATCCTGTTGTCTTTTGCCCGTTACCTTTAACTCTGTCAATTAAGTTGTTAATTGATTCACTTACCTAAATTAGGGTTTGAATTTAGTACCCATATTTCCTTAT